>NW_027272146.1:500000-772500 GCF_040938485.1 Diadema antillarum | reverse complement strand
CTACCATTTCACTCGCTCTGTGATCAGCCTACCCACAAATCAGCCGATCTGAGCAGCGAACACGCCTCAGTCCAACTGAAGTCGATGCGATTTGCACGGGAGCGTGACTTCGATCCAACAAGCGTCATTCTAACACGTCAAACAACAACAGATAAAGACAGAGAGGAAGGCTGTGATTTTTTTTTTTTTTTTTTTTGGGGGGGGGGGTCGGTCGGAGAGTGGGGAGTGGGGGAGTTGGGAGGAGCAGATTAATAGAGGAATAGAGGGGAAAGAGACAAGAGATAGAACGAAGGAGACAAAGAAAGATGGATTGAGACGGGGAGAAGATAACGAGAAGAGGGGTAGATGTATGAAAAGGACGCGGAGGAAAACAGGGGACGGGATGGATATGGATAGAAGGAAGGAGATGTAGAAAATGTGAGGACAGAGACGGAGAGGGGGTAGATAAAAATGAGGGCGATAAAGAGACAAAGAAGAAGAAAGAGAGAGAAAAAAATCAACGAGAAGAGAACATGGACGCTACGAGCGTGGGTAGGCAACGTTTGAAGGAGGAGACATGTGAAACAGGGAGTGTAGTTTACCCCGTTATTTTTAAGACTAATTGTTGGATTCTTCTTCTTTTTTCGAGCAACTCTCTAATAGTGTTCAGTCGACTGTTGTGTTATGCTTTTTAAAGCTAAATGCTTCCTGTCGTGTTCAAAGGCCGTTGAAGTGGAAATGCGTGAGAGTGTACTAAGTACACATCAGATATGCTTCACTTGTATGTATGTGCTTTGTCGGAATTGGCCGTGCCTTATGGCTGCAATGTTCCTTTACGGCGTCACCTTTTAGGCTCACAGTACTTACGTGCATTTATGACCACCCCATTCATACACACACACACACACACACACACACACTCTCTCTCTCTCTCTCTCTTTCTATCCATTTGTATACAAGTGAAGTTGTGCAATTTGCCTACCTTGAGAAGGAAAGTCTTTCTGCAACCATGCTATGTATTACGACCTTAATCGTCGTATTCCACTGTTCGACTGTCCAAAATAATTCTTTTTCGATGGCATGTTCGATTCATATATATATATATATATATATATATATATATATATATATACTCCAGTCTGAATTAAAAAGAAAAAAGTTATGAAGGAGTTTTTAAAGTATTATCCTAAATTTCAGTTAGTTATAATGCCTCTGTGTGATCTCACTAAATCAAAAATATAGATATTTAGGGTGGTAATATCGTTACGATAATTATAATCATGGTTGTACCAGGCGGGAAAAGTGTCGTGGATATACTCGTGTGAGCCTATTTTTGTCTAGTTGTGAATGAATTGTTAAAGTGCCAAGGAACCTGGAAGACGGGATATTTGCATTAAAGGCATCTACAAGGCTGATTAAAAGAATGTGGGCTGAGAGTATTCGAACAGACACAAACACCGTGATGGTGTGAAAATGAGTGGACCTCTATTGGGGCCTCCTGGATTATTGATGTTATACTTCAAGCGTTGTTTGTGTATAACTTGCAATGCGGAAAGAATCCATGTGGGCGGACTGAAAAGAAGTAGGCCTCCTTTGCACACTCCCCCCACAAAATAGACGCAAAATTTCATTAAAACATTTAAATAGATTAAGGAAGTATGCCTCATGGCGTTGTATGGCACCCCTCTTTGATTTCTTCGATGTTGAGAAAACAAACGTTGTGAAATTTCACTGGTTTACGTTTCAAAAAAAAAGTGCGAGAAATAGAGCTCCGGTTGACAAATCAACCACACACTCTTATTTTCATTTTTCTTTTAACTAATATTAAATTCTTATTCTCCAGTGCTTCTGGCGAAAACATGAAATCCGGTGTAAACGCTGTACTTAAAGCCTACATGCAAGTCCATATTTTTTTACCTCATGAAGATTTGCAAATATGACCCACAAGAACTAGGCGGCTTGCCGGGGGGGGGGGGGGGGGGGGGAGGGGCTCTTTATTCATTACAAGCATGACAAGTCTTCACATCAGCAAATACTGCCACAACCGGGCTTTCTTGCATAGTCACGTTGTCATGGTCTCTTGACTAATCTAGGGAGTTGAGGCGTCATACACAAGTTAAGCGATAAAGTGAACAAATCTCCGAGTTCCTGTATAGAAAAACCCAGGTTCTATGTGGTTGCCCTAAAGATATATATCATGCGAAAAGATATTTTTCCACGCCGACCGTCTTGCAAAGATACTGTGTGTCTGCCAAGGCTTCGATAATGTATGTAGTTAGTGGCAGACGATAAGGGAATTTTACTCACACCGAAGAGGCAACCCTTTCTAACCTACACAGGATATTCTGACAAGACTGACAGCATTATGACACGCGAGACCCCCAAAAAATGCATACTGGCCAAACTTGCAAGCGACTGTATGAATTTTCATATTCAATTCAGGTTACTGGCCGCATGGAATGTTAGCGTACAATGCAATGGTATTTCAAAATGTCTCCTCTATCCACCTGGTCTTGGCTGTCGGGTCTGAATCGTATTGTAACTTATAATCAGGGACAGTCAAGTTATAACTTTTTCGCGCTTTTTTTTTTAAATGACGCCTCATGCCCTTATGCATTCGTGGATATTGTGCAGGACACGGTCGTACTTTCATACGGTGTTTACTTGTTGTCTAAACATTTGTCACGAAGATGAAATTCATGTCTAGCTCGTCCAATGATTTGGCTAGTGGGTGCTGTTCAATCTTGTCTTTAGCGTATAAAATCAATCCAAGTGTCAATGTTCATATTGTACTTTATGCATCAAGTTTGACCAGTCTGTAGTGTATTAAACTGAAAACAACAACAACAACAGCACAACAACTGATAAAGCAGAATTGTCACAATAGTCCTGGTTCGTCATCGAATTATAAAGTTTCTAAAGAATACAAAATTGATTGTTATTATAGTCGTAAAATGCTTAAGGCTGTTCGCAGGCTCACGAATGAAAAACAACTTTATTAGAGATGTGAGGAGACTGCGTGCGTTACAAATTGTTAATTCCAAAGCATTTTTTAATAACTTCATGTAGGTGGAGACTACTATATTCTTCAGCTCTGCTCTTCTACCAGTTTGTAAACTTATTCACGGTCCAGCGCTTTTCAACTATCCCACAAAGCATAAACTTCTTTTGCCTTTGTGAGTTTTCTCATTTGTTCTTGTTGATTGTACGTAATAAGAACTTACCGTCATAATATGTCATTCCATTTCTATCAGGAACATTTTCTAGGTAGGAGCTTCTGAAGTTTGCAGTTACAGAAACCATAATATTATTTAGCCATAATGGATAACGACAAATTATACAAGCTTTGATGTGTGTTTCCAATGCAGTCTAAAAGGACAATATTTCAAAAAATTCGTCCATTAGTGTTTCTATGGATTAAACCCTCATTTTCGTCTTTGTGAGAAAATCTCTTAGTAAAAAAAAAAAGTTTTTTACTGCACTGACCATTGCTGACGGAATGGTCAGAAGAAACCCAGACAAATGCCTTTCAAGACGAAATAATTAAACTTGTGTACTACATTGTCAAAATATTGTATGTCGCAACAAAAATAAGTGAAGTGTACGGTTTTAGACATTCTTACTACTAGAATTTTCGAGGCACAGCTGTTATCAGACTCGTGATCCAAATTGCTCACACCATGCTCGACAGAGTACTAGCATGTAAGGAACATGTTCAAAAAAGTACTATGACATTTCGGAGAGAAATAGGTGCTAATTCTTGGGCGTGTCGTATATAATGACACAATGACTGTAATCCGTTCGTGCAATAAAGTGAATGCAGTCCTCGTCCTATGCAGAACACTCAGAGATACAGGATGGCGGGATGAAGGAGTTTTGCATCTAATTTCCTTTCGGTGAAATCACCGCTGATAAAGCGACGTTTAGTTAGCTTGGTTGTAGGGAAAGCAGACAATCCTATTCGCTGTAATATATACCGGTTGTTCTCTAGCTTTGCATTTAATGCCCTGAGACTAGTGTGAGAGAGAAAGTAATCAATTCTAAAAGAGGATAGATGAGCTTTGTAAGCCCCGTTGGTACCATTATCTGCACCATTTTCTTCTTCTCTTGCTTTTTTTTCTTCATACTTGCCACATAGGCGACCTCCCATCAAAGAGGAACACAATGCGTGTAGGATTTTTTCTCTCTGTATACTGATTTGTATAACATTATAGTTATATTCATCTTTGTCTCTTTCTTTTCTTTCTTTTTTTTCTACCATGCGCACCCCATGCACTTCTTTACCTTCCTTCTCTCCTGTCTCTTTCCAGACATCAGATGGATCATACGTGAAACACTGTAGACACGGGCATCTATTTTCAGCTCTCAGCCTGCCATTCATTTGGTTAGGGATTGTTCTATGTTTATCATCATTTTCAATAGGCAAGAACATATGCACACTTCGATGCATTACTCGATAGGAAATACACAGGTAGGCATACAACTTTACCATCGCATATAGCAGTAAAATTTGATACTTTTGTTAGGTCGATCTTCATCGCGTATAACAATGTTTAAAATGCACAAGCAGACAATGGTATTGGGGGTGGGGAGGAGGGGAATTCAAAATGCCAGGAGAGTTAGAGTCCATGAACGTATACTGAACATAGGCCCCAATCTCGCCTCAACAATACTTCCAAACGCTGGAAATTTTACAGATTACCTTCCTGAAAGTAATAATAATTCTTTATTTTTTACTCCCACGAATGAAAATGAAATACTGAATATTGTTCGATCTTTTAAGTCGAGTAGATCATGTGGCCACGATGGATTAAGTATGCACTTACTAAAACAAATAATATATTTTTTAGTAACCCCCATAGTACATATCTGTAACTTATCATTATCTACTGGGATCTTCCCAAATTCTTTAAAGATTGCGAAAGTAATCCCTATTCACAAAAAAGATGATGCGTCCCAAATAAAGAATTATCGTCCAATTTCATTATTGCCCGTCATTTCCAAAATCCTTGAAAAGATTGCACATGAACGTTTGTATAAGTTTCTAGTTGATAACCACATTTTAAATCCTAACCAATTTGGTTTTCGAAAAGGTTTTTCTACAGATTTTGCAATCATTCAAACTTGTGACAAAATTATCGATTCTATTGCGAACAAACAGCACGTGATAGGAGTTTTTATGGACCTGAGCAAGGCCTTTGATACAATAGACCATGGAATTTTATTAAAAAAGCTACATAATTATGGCATAAGAGGAATAGTTCTTTCCTGGTTCCGAGATTATTTATCCCAACGTCAGCAATACGTAGCATTTCATTCAAGTACCTCGTTTAAGTCATATATTACTTGCGGTGTACCACAGGGATCCATTTTAGGACCTCTACTTTTTCTTATATATATTAACGATATTATAAATTCCTCAACCCTTCTCACCTATGTATTATTCGCGGACGATACCAGTGTCTTCTACTCTCACAACTGTTTAAACACACTAGTGGATATACTTAATTCTGAGCTTGCAAAAATTTCTACATGGTTTAAATGCAATAAATTATCACTAAATATAGATAAAACGTGTTTCATAAACTTCAATACTTCACATTTGCAACCGATAATGCCTAATAACATTATTATTGATGGTATGCCCATTATTGGAAAAAAATCAACCAAGTTCTTAGGGGTAACCCTTGACTCCAATTTAAATTGGAATAACCACATTGATAATATAACCACATTAATATCTAAAGTCATTGGAATACTTCGGAGATTAAAATATTTTGTAACGGAAAAAGTACTCACTATGTTATACAATGCATTAATCTTACCGTATATTAATTATTGTAATGTTGTCTGGGGAAACTGTAATAAAACCAAAGTAAATGTTATTTTTCTTTTACAGAAAAAGGCAATAAGAATATGTACTAACTCACATTATTTAGAACATACTGATCCATTATTCCTTAGACTAAAAGTTCTTAAAGTTGACGATATACACAAATTTCAAACAGCAATATTTATGTTCAAATACACGCAAAATCTACTCCCACTCTTCCACAACGCATTTTCCCTTAACAGGGATGTCCATGCTTACCCCACGCGCCATCGTAATGATTTCCATTTGAATAACCCTAAACTCCTATTAGCTCAAAAATCAATTCGGCATAACGGGCCTGATATTTGGAATTCACTCCCTCTCCACATAAAACAGTGCACATCTCTCTATTCCTTTAAGGCAAATACAAAGAAATATTTCTTGGCACAATATCATACGGTACAGTAATCATTAAACATGTACCTCTTATACTCAACAACAAGGCAATATTTTGGTCCACCCCCTTTTCCCTTTCTTTTACTTTGCTGCTTGACCCTTCGCCCATATTATAACATATTCAATCATTTTCTTAGAAGTGCTGACCATCAACACTTTCGCGCTTCATCACCTGCACACGCACTCACAGGCACCACTCCTGTTTACCAAGTAATTGTATAAAACTGGATTTACATGCATTTTAACATGGCCCATCCGTATTAGTGTTCAAGTACTACAATAAAAAATGGTAATTTAACTCTGGTTGTCCGTCTGTTCAAGCACGGCTTATAACGGCGGCCCTCTGCATTATATGTATATATTATATATTGTACTGTGAATCAAGTCATTATTGGCCATATAAACATTTTGTATGTTATTTAACGTTTCATTTGTCTTTATATACAAAATATGACTTACTATGTAATATGTCAATAATTTTCAGAATTGTATTTGTGTAATTGAACCTGCCTTTGTTATTTTTGTATTCTGAAAGAAAATATGAAATGCAGAAAATAAAATCTTTTCAAACAAACAAACAAACAAACAAACTTGCAATGTGTTGGAAGCGTCTGTTCGCACTTACTTCGTGTACTTTTCTAATCATTACAAAGTAGATTTATAATACTAAAATGCTGAATTAATGCACGCTTATTGCCACGATTCCTTCACGTATTGGGATAAGATAGAAGAGGGCGCTATTGATACATTCAGAGCGATATCACATTTCCCGGCACATGTTAGTATATTGTTTTCATTTCACAAGTTATATCTCTCTCTCGACTGCTGGCTTTAGAGCCCAACACTCAACCGTAACGTTGCATGTTAAAGAGATTCAGAGTATTGTGTTATACATGACCTTTCGTTTCCTGATGACATACTAATACTTGAGTATTGGTTGTGCGAGTCATAATGATCCTCACATGCATTGTAGTGTACGTGTAAGAAATTCATCCCACGTGTTACATACACGTAAGACTGGCAAGCATGCCAAACCCCACGCGCAAGTGATGTCTTCTCTTTTTCTTTTCTTTTTTTTAATCTGACAATATGATTAGTCAACAGCGAAAACTCTTCGGGCAACACTCCCTGACAACGGTTGCCCATAGCAACTCGAAATTCTCCCGGACGTTTGCCTGATGTAGCAAACGACCTGCATGTATGTACGTAAGACGTGAACTATCCGTGTGGGTGTCGACCAAGAAGCCTGGCCAGGTGGACAAACATTGCGGTTATTTGGGATGAAACATCCGAAAATCTGAATAAGCATGGTGTCTTTCTTATATCAATATTTCACTCGCATAAGTTTCTTACGCCCCTATATTTCACAGTTGAATACACTGTACTTTGAGGAGAGTGTTACTATCATCTTACCTAGGGAACGTAAACCTTTGAATTGTCTCATGAGTCGAGGTATGTTATGAAAGAGGCATTCGAGACAAGCACATAAAACAGTATAAGTTCGCAACCTTTCACCATTGGTTTGGGTGATAATGTTTCAGTACTGACTGGAGCAAAAGTTCGATGGTGCATGTATTTGAAACATACGATGCAATTATGATTACAGCTAAAGTCAACTCGATCGCTGAAGTTAACTTTTACAATTCTACGAGAGTATAAAGTGAGCTAATACTAGTAAATGATAAAAGTGAAACCAAAGAAAATATAAAACGTGAACAGAATTGTAGTTCATCAAGTTTTCACCAGAAAAAAGGTGATATCATTACAATGGCAGGATTCTAATTGACGCCATGTTTCTAGTGCCAACAACTTTCCGCTTTTCTGTTAGAAAGGGGATCTTTTTTCTTTGTAAGTTGGCTAACAACGTTATTACATGCTTCGAAAGAAACGTTACCTTGAATATCATAAATCTTGTCAAAGGAATCAATAAATATCTTCAAGTATGTAAAAGTGTGTGAAAGTGTATGCATGATTTTGTGCTGCTCTCTTTTTTAAAAAAAACCCCCAAAACTCTAGGTATGAAGAGTATACACATGAACAAATTTCTTGCACAAAAGTAGAAGAAAACAGCAAGTTTGGTAGAAAAAAAAAGAGGAAAAAGCCGAATCAGATTTACAACAAAAAAAGCAAAAAAGGAGAAAGTTACAAACGCACTGAAAATCTCAGGATTTTTGGGGATTCATGCGTTGCCCAAGCCTCCCTCCCCCCCCCCCAAAAAAAAAAGAAAAAAAAAGAAAGAAAGAACGATTCGTGCTCCTATGCTACCTAATTATGGGGAGCCTCGTACACTTATGGCTAGAAATAAATAAATGAATGATACAAAAAATAAAACATAACAGACTCAAGAAAACCAGTATTTTTTCAAGGGTTCCATGTGAAGAGGGGGAGGGGTGCCAATCATGAGCTGGTCAGCCCCTCCCCCCCCCCCCCACCTTTTATCCAAAAAAAACAAACAAACAAAAAACACGGACGCTCAGTAGGCTATAATAGTAAGCTCATGACTTGAGCTTCTAAACAAAGTAAACCGAGCTTCACTGCGCAGAATTTGCACTAATGTCATTATCTTTTTTAATAATATACCACAGTAGCTCAGACTCAACAAGGACTTTTCAAATAACACTCTCAAAATTGGACCTTGCGCATAGCTGTGACCGTGATCACGGTAACTCGTCAATCCGAAGCAGGTCGCAGAGCTCTGTAAATTCAATACGGATAGGCACGGAGGCTTATCAGAGCAGCAGCATTTCTGTTTAGCGCCATCCCTCTTTATCTTCGGCTAATGGGGAAATAAGATGAAACCACGTTCGTACACGCTTTGACTGTCAAAGGAGAGCTGGAAAATACCATGCGGTTTTTTTTTTTGTTTTTGTTTTTGTTTTTTTTGCCAGGAAAACATGATGAATAATATGATCCATCCCTGAATGAAATTGTTTAAATTCGATATGATGCGCATACATTTATCTCATATCTGCTTTAGTTGCTATAGAAAACATGCTATTCCTCAATTCGCTCAAGTCAGTGAAGTGAACACGGGTAAGATATGTCGACAATGTGATGAAGTGTAGGAGGAACTTATCAATCAGGGTAAATGTCCTTTTGAGAATCATTATAATGCCAGCACTCATTTTTTTCCCGGTCATTACTATCTTTTGGTTGATATTGGTTGACTATATGGCTGCGCTTATCTCTTTACACACCTCAAATGTGTCTTAAGTTTTTGCATTCCTCTTTACTTATTTATGTGTCTCTGGAACGGGGAAGTTCCAAATTGAGTTGATGCATGGCACATAGGATGCCCGCGAGCAGTAGCCTAATAATTATTCATTTTGATGATCGACTGCTAGGAACTTTCTTTTCACCAAAAAAAAAAAAAAAAGAAAAAAAAAGAAATATGCATATTTCCGTTGCATTTAGCGTACAACCACCAGGATTTGTTTTTTCTTTTTTGTTTTCAACTCTCTATTGGAACCTACACCTTTAGCTCTTTCTTCGCGAATAAAGTGTAGCGATTTCGATCGATCATCGCACGAGGAGTGAAGAGGTCGGTTAGCCGCCAGCACCCGCGGGGGGAAAGCCGGCTCGAAAACGGAGTATCGCTTGAGTCGCAAATAACAACGCGTGTGTTCGATTCAGATGCGATTTAGTGTAACCAAAGTAAGTCGCACCCGAAGATATTGCGCTCATCTATAGTATCTCATTCTATCGTCCTTTCCTCTCAGCGGACGGGCGTCGGGTCGTAAATTGATCGAGTTGAAAGCCCACACCTTGTTTTTCTCTTTAGAAAAAAAAAAACGGAGGCAGGTATTCTCGGGGCATTGCTTTTCAAGTAAAAGCTCTTACCCGAAAAAATGGCATTATCCTATGTAACTATACACAGCTGGAAAAAAAAGATGTATCAGGAGGCTTATAACATGTAAAATGATTTAGATATGTCACAGTCAAGAAGATTCATTTCCATGTCTATTTTTTTTTGTCATACAGTTGTCTTCGCATTTGTCATTTATCATTCATTTCATTTATTTTTATTCAAATTTGTTAGAATGGTCATTTAGCTTCCTAAAGAGTATGGTGGGAGAAAGGGAAGTATAAGACAACATTAGCCACTCGCAATAAAACTGATGATGTGCACGGGATTTTGTTTTTTGCAGATTTCTGTTCTGTTGCGTTAATTTTACCAACAACAGAAATGACTTGGCATGTAGACCATGCATGTATGTAGGCAGTGTATCTCAAACTGTCTATAACTTTCCTCTGTTTGTTGATACTCCCATAACACTCTCTTTGCTTAGTGATGCGCAATGTGGCATCCACGTTGTTGAGTGATATTACAGTACATAATCAGATGTAATGTACTGCCGAGTGGTCGTACCAAGGAAGTGTGATACCTCCTTGGCCGTAGGACCCAAGTCGTGTAGTCAGCAGCAGGAATCGAGTCAGAGGCAACTTCATTCTGACTCGTTTATCGTACAAGATAACGCCACTCCTCAATTTTCAATGCTAGATTTCGCTTAAGATTCTACGTGGAATCCCTTGGTGGATCGGGAACATGACGTCTGTTCAGACAACCAGGACTCTTTTTTTTTTCTTTGCCTACGACTCACGAAAGTCACGTGACTGAAATGCAGTTTTGCACTTTTATCTCTACACGACTGTCACGGATTCATTGGGGTGCTTAGGTAAATACTGCCAGATTATCTGGTCTATATTTGCAGCCGAGTTAACACTGCGCTGGGATACAGTGCGTCTGAAATTCTACACCGTGTTATATTGACAAAAAGGGCAACTCTCTGAGGAGAAAATAGCGAGTGCGTCATTACCTGATGGCTTCAGCGCCCCTTACGTCCGATAGAGGCGGAGTCTGCCAACTGTGTGCGCGTCCAAACCTGCTCGTGCCACAAGAGTTGGGTGATTAGTGACCTAATTTGTAGAGATTTGTTTCATTTTTTTTTTCGGTAAGCATTGCACACAAGCTGCTCCGCGCTCCTTTGGACCTTGAGAACTACCTCGTTTTGTTGGCGACAAGTGTAGAAGTGTAGCACCGTCTATGAATTTCTTTGACCTACGGCGTGCTTGTGTATGAAAACAATATAAGAAGAAAGGTGACCCAACTTTCAGCTGCTCGCGGCAGGATTTTGTATGTCTCTAACAACGTTGGTGCTGTGACAACCGCATAGGACTCATTAAGACTGTGGTTATGATTTTGGCTGCAAAATTTACAGTGTTCCTTAATCATTTTTTAAGCTGATGATCTTGAAATAGTTGCCAAAAGGTATCAGAAAAAAACGAAAATCAAGCTCAACAAAACAAAAAATAAACACACCCTAAACCAATTGTTTATGCAACAACAAACACGTGTGCGAGAGCACACATTCAAAAAAAAAAATGAGCGTGCACTTGGTTCAAGGCTATAACACATAAGCATGTAAAAACAAACAAACAAACAAACAAACACCCCCCACAAAAAAAAAACCAAAAAACCCACCAAAGCAGAATTATCTCTTCACAATTCGTATGCAGTGGGATGCGTTCCACACAAATCGATTCAAATGTCTGGGTTCGAGCAAATCATTCACAATGTTCCGCAGAACATCACCACTCTTGCCTCACTTTTTTTTTTATTCAGCTTTCACATAATATAAGGTGCCTACTTTTCTCCAGAATTATATTCCTAAGAAGACATAAAATCGAAAGCATCTACGTGCTTACACACCACGAAATACATCTTCACCACTTGAATTAATGAAGAAATGGAAAGAAAGTGAATAGAATTAAGGACAAGTTGTAGGTACCAGTAATTGTAAAATGAAAATCAATGACCAGCAGCTCTTCCCTATTTGCAAGACCGTATTGTGTTGAGACTGCAAATTACAAAGTAATTTGCCATAGCATTAAATTTTGTGTGATAATATTCCAGGGTACTGACGTTTTATACGAACCAAAATAAAGTAGTAATGTGAAATTAACGAATTATTTTCGATTTTTCCAAGTTTGCAAGAGACCGTATTGTGTTGAGACTGTAATACCAAGTAATTTGCTTTAGCATTTGTGTAATGATAGTCCAGGGTACTCAAGTTTGATACGAACCAAAATAGAATAGTAATATTGAATTAACGAATTAATCTGATTTTTCCCAATTTGCGAGACCGTATTGCGTTGAGACTGTAATACCCAGTAATTTGCCCTAGCATTTGTGTAATAATATTCCAGGGTATGCTCACATTTGATATGAAGCAAAATCGAATAAAAATGTGAAATTTACGAATTATTTTCGATTCTTAGAACCTCGATATTTCAAGCGTTTTATCTGTCATCGCAATAATGATGACAGGAAAAAGATAAAACGAAGAAAGCCGAAGATCAAGTGGTTTCAAAAGAGCCCCAAGGATGATGTCGATCTCTTTCAATTTGACAAAAGAAGAAAGGAAAAGCACTAGAAAGCATAATGTTAATCCCATGCAATCTCGTTCCAGATATGTTAACTGTTGCCTCCGGTAATAACATGAGCTCGGATTCCAGGAAAATATTCATATATTATAAACGCGTGGAAACCGGAGTTTGAGTGCGGCGCCCCAAATCTACGCCTGACGGAAAATGAGAAGGAACGTCATTAATCACATTGGATCTAGAAAAGGATTAAAGAAAATAAAAAAAAAAATCGCAAGCAAGCACATCGACAATTGAGGTTGTGTTTGTAGTCGTTGATGAACAGACGCAAATTTGGCGACGATATCTAATTGTTGCAGCTTGTTCTCAACCACCTCTTTAATCACCAACACCGTGAAATACTTTGACGCAATTCGTTTCTCGTCATGACAATGCCGCTCATTCTGCACCGTCATTTCATTCTACTCGAGTGTATGAGAAATGAAAAAAAAGTATCTGTGCCGTTAATACCATTTTCATTTGTGCATTGATTTAACGTCGGATGAGACAAGTTGTGCCTTTGTTGATAAGACCACGGAATTTCTGGCTTGAGATACCTGCATTGAGTAAAAACCCTTCTATTTAGGTTAATGCATCCGGTACAAAATGCAACATTTTTATAGGGGTACTATAAGACCTGATATCCCCGCGGGAATTATGATTTCCCCATGAGATTATATTTTCCCGACACGCGTAGCGCTGAGAGAAAATATCATTGTCTCTAGGGGAAGATGTAACTCCCTAAAGACTTTACAGTGTCACCATTACAAGAATTTAAGGCAATATTTGTCATATCTATATGGTCTGCATAAATACACATCATTTCATTCTAACCCCGTTGGCAACCAGTCAAATTCTGGAATTTTATCACACAAAGTGACGTCACTAATCGCAATATGGCGATATCAATCCTTACTGCATAGTCAAGTGTGACTGCATTCTGACCAATCACAAACAAGTATTCATGTAGACCATTTTACTATAGTGCGCCTATAACATTAATTTTCCGGGAATGCATTCATGGTAATTGTGCCTGACCGTGCGTTATATCGAAACCGGTGAATTCCACGGGTTATAAATTTATCCACTTGTCTCGTATATTCATAGAATAAACATTATACATAGTTAATGTGCGATAATATAGACAGCTGACATAATGATGAGACGTCAAATACTCAGTGGATATGCATAGCCATGGTGTTACAGTATCCAATGTCTCTCGGGTCCTTGTCTGCAGAGACATCGTTTATGATCTCAAGAAGTATAAGTAGCCAAGGGCTAATGAAAGAATCGATAGAGGATGAAGGGACTAAAATGAATAGGGCACGTATAGGGGGAAGAATGAGATGCCTCGAAAGCGCATCGGTCGGAGTCAAAAACCTCTGGCAAGGGAGTGCATCATTCAACACACGTAAGTGCAGCCGGGGGGGGGGGGGGGGAGAAAGATGGTCTTAGGGAAAAGGAAGGTGAAGGGTTGGCTAAGCAAGAAAATCCAGTTCAATCAGACAAGCAATAACGTTGCACAGCGGGTATGTGGGCCGAACAATTGACCCGCTTCTGGCAGGAAAAGGGCCCTCAATTTACCTACGCCCTGGGAGGAATCTACGAGACCGGGCGACAAAGAAAATACGAGGGTGTCTCACATGTGCGTGTCCAATGGCCCACCACCTATGCAATCAAGGCATTATGGAAAGTAGGACGCTGACATTTGCCCCGAAGTCACGTGTTTTACAACCCCCCTGAGTCATGTGTTTAGCAAGCAGAAGTTACATGGGTTGTGCTATTGATCTGACATTTTGAGACGTTGTAATTGTTCATGATTGTATAGTCACGGGTTCTCTGCCTCCCTCCCCCCCCCCCCCCCCATATCCCCTTTGATATCAGTGAGTTGATGTCGGATCAAACACAACAGGATCGAACATAATTTATCGTTAAAACATTGGAACTCCGCCTCCAAAGCTCTTAATGAGAAGGGATCGATCTTCATTTTAAAATCTGCTGCAAGTTCATGCTCCCTGACGATCAGGCCTGCATGAGAAAATCCCCTGTGCATGCAAAGTAACAGCCAACTTGTCCCACATATACTGGGATGAAGATCAAATAGTGAAGCTGCTCTTTGTCGATTATTCATTTCCTTTATCATTCTTCTGATTATCATAATTCTGTGATAATTATTGATATCATTATCATCATCACGATTATCATCATCATTATCATCATCATCATCGTCATCATCATCATCATCAACAACAACAACACTATCCGATCTATTAGGGTAGGCACTCCTTGTCTCTAGAACTCTCGAGTAACGACGGGTCAGTGCTATCCTTCCTCTGAGACATTTCTGTGGGAAAATGCACTTTGCTAGTTGTTCAAGTTGTCTAATGATTATTATCCATGCTCTCGTAGCACTGATATTAATCCTTGCCAACCAGTTTAGAACAGATTTATGTGTGGGGTGCCTATATTACTACTACCACAATCAACACCATCAGTATCCTTTAGATCACCACTGTGGCACGCCATTCACGTCCGTATTAGCCAAGATAACTGAAATCTAGTCATCCTATTATTGGAAAATTCGAACACTGATTGTCACTGTTAGCCGCTGATCATCGTCAGACGCTCTGGGTAATATGTTGTACTTCGGAGCGTTGTTTACATCACCCAGGCGTCATGATGCTCGTAAGAATACCTTGGCAAATTTTGTACGAGCTGTTCTAGCATTCAAACAATGACTGTATAAAGAGCATTAGCATAAAGAGCTGTGTTGTATAACTAATCAAGTTTGTTATTCTCTGTGTTCTTTTTCTGAAGGCAAGGCGGCTTGTGGAAGCAATATGTCGTCGCATGGAGAAGCAGAGATCTCGATCAGGTCTCGGAGTGCTGAAATCGGCAACGCGGGGACGAAGGGCGAGTCTGCAACCGGGCGAGGAAACCGGCCCTTGGACGGCCACCGCCAATAGGCGTCTTAGCGCCCTCACTAAGGAAGGCCCTCCTCACGGCCTGGACCACTATCCGCTGGGATCGCCACCCTTTGTCTCTCCTCTTGGACTTGCACAGGCCAAGCCGGCGGGTAGGTTCGGCATCCCGAACAACAAGCTCCCGAGCAAGTTTCGCAAGTTCTCCCTGCCCAAGCTAAAGAGCATTCCTTGCATCGCGGCCCTCACCATCAACATGTCGCTGCTAGTCGGGGAAGTCGAGAGTCTACCAGGCAGCATCCAGGCCGACGCAGAACTCCTGAGACTGGCCATTCAGAGGAACAACGTCGAGAGTGTTGCTGGGGTCCTCGACCGTCACTACGAACTGTTCAACGTCGGGCCGGAAGCTGCCACAGCACCTTCCACTCCGCAGCCGCACAGGCGAAGTCGCAGCGACAGTCTGCAAGTCGAAGTGCTCCTGCAGCAGAGCACCGCACTGATCAACAAGATTCAGGACTCTAAATCCCCTCCTGAAGAGGAGGAGGAAGAGAAAACCGAGGTGGATGAGGAGATTCCGACTGTTTTCAAGAACGCTCTTCATTTGGCCATCGCGCATGGATCTCTTGATGTTGTGCAATTGCTCTTAAAGCGGGGCGTTGATCCTTGTTTAGCCGGAAAATGCAGGTATCCTAAATATATCAGCAGCACGCAGGACGGACACGCATCACCCTCAGGCAAAACAAACGGCAAGAATGGCATTCAGACCATAGACATTGAGGACACGTGGTTGGAGCGTCCGAGTTTGTTCTTCGCCGTGCACAACGCAAGCGCTGTCATCGTGCGAATGCTGCTTCGCTACGGCGCCCTACCCGACCAAGTGGACATGGATCGCGCCACTCCACTCCATGTTGCCGCACGCGGTTTTCACCAGCGATGGGAGTGTGCCCAGGTCCTTCTCGTGCACGGAGCCAGCATCCTCAGTCCCGATCAGGATGGTATCAGACCTGTCGATCTGGCTCCCCGTCTGCGGAAGCTTCAGCGGAGGATCCTCCTGGATCATCTTGACGTGCTCTCTCCTGATAATTCGCACCTGCACTGCGAGGATGGCCCTCGGGTTCGGATAAGACCGCTGCGCGACAGCCGGAAGCACTCATCGGGTCTAATGGCTTTACCGAGATTCGTGGCCCGTGTGGCGAGGTCGCGGTCACCAAACACAAATGACAAAGACCGGCGAGCTACGGTGTGCACGACCGGCGACGTCGATGGCGACGAGGAGTCGCGGGCAAGATCGAGGGCTGGAAGGAAGATGAGCTTCTGGGGCTGGCCGAAGAGAAGGCGCAAGTCTCGCGAGGATTCCAAGCACGGAGACAGTGACTGTGAACAGGGAGATACCCCTGCACCAGGAGGAGGAGGGGGAAGTGGTGGAGGGAGTGGAACCAGCGGGGGTAACGTGGTTAGTGGAAGTGGTTCTGGTGGTATGGTGCCTGGAGGTTCACCAGTGGCAATGGTAGTCAAGGACCACGGACCGATTCCAGTCGACTCGGATACGCCCACCAAGAACCCAACCAGGCGTACGGGAAAAACAATGCTGGTGTCTGCTAATATCGGTAAGCCTCAGCCAACATTCAAATATCCACACTGCATTAGACTTTAATTCTGTACACCACAACGGGAACCTTATTGGTTAATGTGATGTTTGCATGTCCACGTCTATACCGAAGTTACGCATTTTATATTGCTTCTTGGACAGAGGATTAATGTTGTTAATCTTCCCATAAAGCAAATCGGTGAGGAAATATTTTATTTTATTTTATTTCATTAAAAGTTTAAATTTTTTCATATAAAATGAAAATAGATGGGTTTTTTCTTTACACGTTGCAATCATCGGTTCGCCCGTTTGCTGGAATAATCGGACTTGATACCCCGTCTTGGCCATCATGCACTTTTTACAGAGAGATATCTACAAAATTTGCTTTCACCAAAAGAACGAGAGAATCTGTATCGGACGCTTTTGTTTCACACGCACAACTTCAAGGTGGCAACAGAAACTAGTGAAACTCGTCATCACTTGCATTGAATTATCAAGTACGTATATCTGTAGGATTTATTGCACCTATATAGATCGAAATCCCCTCCTAAATTGCATAATTTTATAGCCTTGATGGTTAATCAATGCATTTAGTACAGCTGAAATGCTCCTCGGATAAGATAAGGTTGAATATCTCACTGTGACGTCAGATCCCTCCCAAGCCGAGGGCGACTATACGCGCTTCTGTCTTAGAGCTTTTTTAGTGATGTCATGAGAAATCTACCATATACTTTGACTTAGATTATGGGATACGAAGGCCTGTTTTTTTTTTTTTTCAATTGTGGCATAATTATCTCGTTTTATTACGTACTGCACTCTCTTAGTGGAAGGCTACTAAGATTCTATTATATTCTTTGTCGTAAAATTTGCTCACAAAGTAGGCCTACAGAATTGTGTATTAATTTTGTCAATGGGCGCCGTTATTGTACCCTTGTTAAACCGCAGGCGCCTTTCATAAACATGCATATCTGAACAGCCCTTCGAAGAGCAATCATTCATGATCTTTATTACGTCATCTAAGCTTGGAAAGTGAGATCGGTCAGATACAGAGACACGTTATGACTATGGCAAAGGGTTACAAATTGTTGCGTGTCAGTGAAGCAACACGGGTATTATACGCGGCGTATACATAGTATGCGCAGTGAATAATAAGTGTCCTCTATTGTATTGGTTGGCAAGTTAAGACACTCATTCATTACATTCACATCGTGTGTTTTTTTTTTCTGCCGCACGCCATCAAACTTAGAATCATGAGTAGAGTTATTGACATTCATCCAGTACCGTCGAACCTCTCTCTCTCCTTCCCTTGATATCTTTTCTCGCTCACCTGTACTTTCTCTCCCCTCTCCCTCTCTCCAAATCTATGTTTCTCCAACTTCTTTTCTCTTTCAGCCCTCACACACACACACACACACACACACACACACACACACACCCAATGCCTCTCTCTCTCTCTCTCTCTCGCATCTGTATTCTCTCCCTGTCCCTCTCTCTATCAGTATTTGAACTGAACTGAACTGAAGTGAAGTATATCTATCTTATTTAACTATTTATCTTTTTGCTCCTTCATCACGATCTCTTATAAATAAAATATGGTTATACTCTCTGCAACAGTGATGGCACAGAATTCACTGGAAAACAGATAAGTGCTATACATTATCACAAAAGCGTTTTTTTTTTTAACTTTTTTTTTTCGTCCTGAGCCAATATCGTTACTTCACAAGGGGGTTCTGCAAGGGCGTAACTCAAAACGGTAAGAGCTCACCCTTAGTGCCGTTATGTTTAATCTTCGAGAGTGGGGACGGAGAAGGGGGCTCGGAAAGAGGGAGAGATGAAAGAGAAAAGTGAGAAATCGAGAGAGAGAGAGAGAGGCATATATAGAGAGAGATAGGGAGGGAGAGAGAGGCATATACAGTATATAGAGAGAGATAGGGAGAGAGAGAGAGGCATATACAGTATATAGAGAGAGATAGGGAGAGAGAGAGAGGCATATACAGTATATAGAGAGAGATAGGGAGAGAGAGAGAGGCATATACAGTATATGGAGAGAGATAGGGGTGAGAGAGAGAGAGGGAGAGAGATTGAAAGAAAGCAAGGTGGACAGACAGGGAGAGAGAAGGCAAGATACCATATGCATACTTTTTTTTTCATTCTGCATATGGTTGGGCTTTATATCAAATTTCACCTTCAGCGCACGTCTTCCATTAATCCCACGTCGCGTAATAACGAATGACGTTCGGCAGACTTCCCCAAATGTAGCGGTATCTTTTTATCGTTGCCTCGAAAATATCACGACCTTTTGGCTGGTCGCTTTACTCGCAGTCAACGGAACCAATTTTTTTTTTCTCCATTTTTCATTTTGTTCTCTTACTCATCTGGCCAACGAGCAAAGGAAAAAGATAAATGACTAAAATATGATAACAGCCAAAGTGTTGGTTTTCCGGTCTTGTTTTTCGGGGGGGGGGGGTCATTTCAAAATGTAAGCCAACCTGCTCCATATATTGACAAAAGCTTTGAGAAAGAGAAAAGGCACGCTTCATCTTGAATCGGCGATAAATGAAAGAGTGATACAGTGATCGCACCGATACAAAGGCACGGGTTTCTAAAAATTGGATCTGCCTGTTGTTAGGTTACGGGTGAACCAGTTAGATGGTCTCAGGTGGTCCCGTCGCGCACGTGCACACGTCGTTTCGACGCCAGACGATGTTCTCGCGAGCTGGCGAGCGTTTGAAGGGAACATCGCCGCGATTTGGGGGAAATATGAAATAATAATTGGCGCCATATCACACTTAGTAGCTATTCGTCACGCGACGATGGCGTTTACATGTGCTTTGATTTAACCACTTGGATTATACGCGCCGTAGCAGACTAGAAATGGTAAGATCGCATCCTAAGTTGTTTTAGGTTGTGTCCGGCTGGTATACGTATAAATCGAAGTGTTTCTTTTTTATTACGTGGTTGCGTGTGTGGGTGCGTTTATGTGTGTGCGTTTTCATGAGTGTGTGTTTGTATGTGCGTGTGTATGCATGTATGTGTGTGTTGTGTTTGTTGTATATACTTAGGTACAGTAAGTGCTTGAGTAGGTATGTGTGGGCATGGTACAGTTTGTAGTTGTGCAACTCCGTAATTCTGTGTGGTGCTTTTTGATCATGTTTATGCACTGCATGCGGCCTAGTATCATGTGTGCATAAGATTTTGAAGTCAAACTTGCTTTTAATCATGACAGACTAAGTCTGTTTTATAGTTTTTTGGTTTTATTTTAAGCGAAATGATATTTGTAGGTTTTTCGAGTCCAATTTGTTTGTTATATTGCACGTGCATATAGGCTACACTAAAATATCGCCTCTCAATTTGGGATTGACATAAAAATCTATCAATAAAAAGAGTAACATACTGTGAATGCAACTTACTAACACCTGAAAAGCCTTGAGACTATCAAATCACCATTACAAAATTGCAGGCACGATTACACCTTCTTGTGTGTGTGTTTTTTTTTAAATTGAAGTATGAAGTTCATTTGTCTATGTATATCTATTTAACTATATTCATTAACTCCTTCATAAATCTACTTATTTATTTATTCATTCACTTATCAATTCATTTATCTATCTATCTACTACCTGAGATAAAAGCGAGATAGAACTGAGTGTGTACAATATGATTTGATATAGAATTACCCCACTGCAGGCCATCGATTGAACTACAGTAAAACAAGACACAAAAAGGTCAGATTTAAACGAAAACAGATTTGATGATTTGGGAAAGAAAATCCGATGTCGCAGCAAAGTTCGAGGAATTTTCTTCACAAAAATTCAGACCGAAATCAGGTGAAGATAGAGAACATGACTATAGAAAATGAGCATTCAAACACAATCATTAAGTACATCTATAAGAACAGAGCACATTTACATTATCCATGATCATAGCTATACAAATATACTATCACGTTTATACACAAATACACATGTTGAATATACACACGTATATACACACATACACAGGCATAAATCCTTTATAGATATACATAAAGTCAATAAAATCCTGGCAGGTAGCAACGAACAAAGATTTTAAAAGGCAGCTTAAGTAAAAGATATAAGCAGGATAAATACAAGAGATGTGCAGCTGAAATGGTTTCAAGGCAGCAAGCAGAAAACACTAATGTAATTAAAAGACAGTTACGGATGAAAACCAGTAGCGAAACGAGCAGGGAGGAATGTAGATATAATTACATGTGCGGTTGACCTCTTCGATGACACTTTGTATATAGAATAAAGTAAAACCAGCACTGACCAACAGGATGCTCTCTTTTGGAGACCATTTAGACTCAATTATAACATACCGTGTAATTCTAAAACAATGATAAAGTTATGAGAATACATTGACACGTTTAAAACCAAGGACAAACGCCAAATCATACACATTCAGAAAGCAACGCAGACATACCTTAAATACATAGAAAATTAAACAGTGGTACAAATACAATCAGCAAAATAGATCCAAAATCCTGATTTGGATCCAAGAATTGAGGAAACTGAGCGTTACCTCGTATAGCGTTACCTCGATCATTATGAAGTGGTAATGTTCTTCACTTCAGTAATTACAATAAATTCGGTCAATCCCTCTAAAGTCAGAAAGGGAAAATAACTCTCCCAGTATAATGGAGCGAAATGCAAACAAACAAAACGATCCGGATATTCCGGTTTCGGTCAACGATTAGCGCAAAGTGTTGCGAGGCGCCGCATATCGCCGACCTCTTTCTTCGTCGAGAGGTGGACGAGTTCTGCAAAATACTTCAGATGCAAATTACTTGAAATTCTCAGAAAGCAAAAACAAAAGCAAAAATAAAGGCATCAAGCGTCAAGTGGATGCGGTTATAAGAATCTGCAAACCTTAGCGTTTTACGAAGGTATAGTGGTGTATGGATATTAGTCTCATCAATATTGCCTGGTGCCAGATTTTCCCTTTTGAAGAGCGTACGCTATTAATCCAACCTCGCTTTGTGTGTTTGTTTGTTTGTGTGTGTGTGTGTGTGTGTGTGTGTGTGTACGTATGTGCTTGTATTTGTCTCCTCGATGTTTATCAGCTACGAAAGTGTGAAGTGAGTGTATAGCGGAATCTTTTATTCTTTGAACAGCTCCTCTCCGAAGTTGTCATCGGCTATCGATTAAAAAAAACAACAACAAATAAAGCTGTAAAAAAACTTCGATGAAACTCCAGGGAGCACGTTACACATGGTATTGGTATATTTTATGGAGTCAAGCTATACCCTTCGCGCAATATTTCCCCTCCTTTCTTCTCTCTCAGCGCGAGTGACACCGCATCAGTGTGAACATTTTAAAGGTGCCGAGCACCCACCTATTCATTTGAAGCCGGTAATAACTATTGTGGACGTTTTGCACCAATCGGTAAAAAGTGTCATAGAAACCCAGTTGCTATCTTGATAGATTGCAGCTCTGCGCGCTGCAGTTTTCGCCGTATTGTCTCAATGTTCAGTCAGTCATGCACGCAATTCCTCACGTCAAAACGTATCAAGACGCAAGAGGAGGGCTGGGATTTCAAATTACAAAAAGACAATTTTCAAATTGTGTTGAATGCGATAGCATCCGTGTAGTTGGTGGTAGGATGCATGTGAGAATACAAGTAATCGGCTGCGAGAAAACTTCCTCTGTTTCATGCAGACCCGATTATACGGACAGTCAAAAATTCTTGTTGATGTTTGTTGTTGGCTGAAACTTCCACCATTGTAGGGATATTCGTCTAATATGAGGTGTCACTGCCTTGCGATCGAACACTCGCAGCTCGGGTTCGGGCGCTGGTTCGAATCCCTTTGGGTCTTACCAGTAATATTTAGTTTTATCATGTCGTCCCTTCTAACACAGACAAAAAACTGTCCCTCGGACATGAATTGGAGGTCCCGTGTGTGACAGAGTCCCTACCTACGCACGTAAAAGATCCCGCTTCTTTCATTCATCTCAAATAGCATGGTACAAAACCCGGTGAAGTGGTCTGCCTCAAGTACGTTCAACTGGACACCATGAAAGACTAGCTAGAACAGCTAGATCTGGGCCTTCCATCCATCCTGTCAGATGGAATATGAAAACAATGATAAGCAAGCAATAATTCTTATGTATTCATCAATCGGATTGACAAAACGCAATAATTGAAACAGACTATATTATGAGAGCTATTAAGACACGCTCATTCTACACATACCCCATTTCCTCCGTTCTTCCCGTTCCATATTCTGTGATTACTTATACAATCGCCATGGATGATTAAATATTACACCAATTACTTCAATAATATCAGTTCGCAGAGGTTGTGAACTCATAGATGACGGGGTTGGGGGAAGGGGGAATTTCCCCTCTTTTGTTTACTCTAGAGCTCAGGCGTCTTCAGAGAGCTTTCTCCGATATGACTTATTGAGACGCAAATGGATGTTTCAATAAATCCGCTTTATTCTTTACGACCCTCAATTTATGACCGTTGGCACTTTGCACAGAGCTTTGTTGTTGTTGCCGCTTATATATATATATATATATATATATATATATATATATATATATATATATATATATCTTTTTAAGAGTAGCGACCTTTTCACCCAGCAGCATTGGGAAAATAGCGGACAATGTTTCTCATTGTTTTACCTATATGAGGACGAATGGAATATGGCACCAGACTGTATTTCCCGCATTTTGTGAGACCAATCAGAGCTGGGGGGGGGGGGGGGGGGGGGGGAAGGGCAGGTAGTGATTTCATCTTTTAATATGCAGATCCATGGATGCAGATGAATTCTCTAAAGTGTCATCTCATTGGTTGATTTTCGATGAAAATATAATTCGTAATTCAGAGTTGTGGTCTCCCCACCACTTGTGCTTTCTTCTTTTTCTTTCATAACTGCTGCAGTGGTAATAGCTGGTCTTGTTCGTAGTAAATTTTGTGATGACGTCATCACGGGATACGGCGAAAAATACGGGATTTAGTTAGGCCATGGCCACAAATATCAACAACAATGCAAAATGTGAAATACAACATGAGAGCAATGACCTCATTCACGAAATACGGAAAATGATTATTCAGTGCATGGTCTGCGGTCTGTACTTTTTGAAGGAGTAAACAGGTAATACGAGATGTTTTAATCAAAAACGTGATTGACCAACGAGATTACAAAATTCATGATCACGATAAGATAGACACAAACACACGAATGGATGAAAACACACGAACAGCTACTCATTATGTCAAGTCATATTATTATTAACCGTGTTGTGCTCTGCCTGCCAACTTCCGTCCATTACCTATGCTAATGAAGTGGGGCATCGGCGCAGCGCAACTTGATTAAACTGATCATAGAAGTTTTGTCGTGTTAAGTTTGAAGTCCATGTATTCTAACTCGATGACAAGCGATGGGTTAGACAATTAGGGAAATTGTGGATGTGACAGAAAGAAGCAAGGATCAAGTAAAGGAGGACAGGAACAAAGAGCAAAAACTTGTTGTAAATGCACAGTTTTCTATCAAAAAAAAACCTGGTGTAACAAACGAGGGAAATTGAACTCTTGTTGAAGAAAAGGTGGCAGCCGCAGCTCAGCCTTTTACTGACAACTCTCGTCAGAAGAAGCCATTTTGACAGAGAAAGGGAGACGGGATGACTCGAAGGAGATAGACAAAAAGAGAGACAGAGTGGGGTAGTCAAACAAACAAACAGACAGACAGACAGACAGACAGACAGACAGACAGACAGACAGACGAACAGACAGATAAAAGGAGAAGGAGACTGTCAGAGACTAACAGGAATTTTCACACCTCCTCACTCATTTCCAAGTCCCCACGTTCACTCATGGGGGGACGCATTATATTCATTATCTATTCGTTACCGCCATTTCCATCTCCAGCGGCTTCCGGCTGCAGGGTGAACGAAACGCATGACTTACCATCAGCGATCCACTGTCGTTTACTGTCCGCGAGTTGTAAGTTCCCTGTCATGTCTGCTATAGCTATCTTATTGTCTTCCTCCCCCTCTCGTTCTTCTTCTTCTTCTTCTTCTTCTTCTTCTTCTTCTCGTATATCATGGCGCTTGTACGAAAGTACAACGAGGAAATAAAGAGGACATAACACGGGAGAGCCGGAGATGAGGCTGGGGTTGAAGAAAAAAAAAAGATATAAGTTAGGGCGTCCAGATCATACTGATGTTTCGCGATATTCGTATTTTATAGTCAATTATATATATTTTGTATATATTATATTACATTAAATCATATCATGGCAAACATATATATGTATATACAGTATATATATATATATATATATATATATATATATATATATATATACATACATATATATATATACATATATATATATACATACATTTATATGTATATTTCTTTTTTAACAGGGGAATTTCGGACCCGTTAAAATTCACTATGGAAAACGACCACAATTTTTAAAGCGCAGCTGTGGAAATTTGATCATAATTGGGGAAGAATTGGGGAAGTTACGAAATCGTGAATTTTCACGAGTATTTGAAGAGCTTCCTTCCAAAAGGCGCTAAATCCATCTTTTTTTTTGGGCAATGGATTTAGCGCCTTTTGGAAGCAAGCTCTTCATTTGCAAAACAGTTCTTGAACAGATATCATGAATATGAACATGAGTGAGTAGATGATGTCGTTACCTCACTGTTTTTACTTTGATCGTGTGCAAAAATACCAACGAAAATCATTTGTGTGTGTGTGGGGGGGGGGGGAGGGACTGTTTATGATAGTGTAAAACATGGTGTTATTCACGAAAGCAAGAAAATATCAATCAGAGGGGTGAAGGTTGAGATGTGTGTTTTTTATTCTTGTCTGATTAACTTCACAATTATGATCAGTATTAGGATATGAGACTGGGGTATATTGAGTTAAACAAGACAATAACAAAAAAAAATGAAATATTGAGGCGATGACATCATCAACTCACTCAGTTGCATATTCATATTGATTGTTGAAGAAACGCTATGTGAAAATCAACAAAATTTGATCACAATAAACCGTTTTGTATATAGTTGTGCAATCTGCCAGTGTGTAGATAAAGGTCATTTTGCAGACGTGCACGCATGAATGGGTTTTAGAAAGTCCATTCACGTCGTTACAGCCATTAGAAACAGCATACTATCACCGGAGGACACTTGATGTCTGAGGAACAATTATCTTGCCATTTTGAACTCAAATAACCCATGTATCTCTTTTCGTATATGCGTGTGTGTTTAATTGGCGTTACCATCATTGGTCTTGTGGCATTGTTCTCTTTTCTTTATTTAAATTAAACTTTCCACTTTTGTCCATTTTTTTTCCATTTACTTCCCTTCATTACCTGAGGTTGAAATAGAAAGTTTTGAAGAGCGTATTTTCGATTCTCTTCCCTTCTACTGTAATTGTCTCCTCAGAACATCTTGCAGACTGTAGAGATATTACAAAACGCAAAGAATACAAAAGAGATAAAAAAAGGAAATCAGGCATGTCAGGAGATAAACTTGTATTGAAGAACAAAGACAAAAGTCCTCCAGTCAGGATATTAATATCATCCACCATGTCCATGTTATAGCTATAACAACATGAAGTCAAATGTGAAGTCAAGGCCCTCAAGTGGTATAAATGCAAAGTGCGGTGCAATCCACTTGGAGGTCCTAAACGTTGTTTTGATATAAAACTATAACATTGAAATATCACAAGGGTTTTCTCTAAGATTTTTTTTTCTCTCAATTCTTCCTGGTACATATAATCCAATTTTATTAGTACATAGCGCATCTTTAAAGCAAAATTTCTTAAAGGTATGGGTACGTAATACAAAATCTAATCATACAATTGAAATATGCAAAATATATATCAAGAAAAATCGGGAAATCAAGAAAGTGCTGATGTTGTGTTGTGGGACTATCGGACTTGTTCAGCCGACGTCCTATACGACAATCTATTTAAGTGTTCGATGATTAACCGCCACCAGACAGGATAACTTGTTGCTATAGGTTCTGGGACTTTTCTGGCATTGGTATCACTGTTGATGAACAATGGTGCGAGGCTCTGGACCTTGTTGTCTAAAAGACTCATCAGAATGCTGAAATTTTGCATATTCGGGATCAGATGAAACCCTGATTGTCACTCTAAGACGAACTTGTAAAGTGGGACAATTCGTCTTTCATCTGAAAGTTTATACACTGGAACCAAAAAAACAAAAGTATGCTTGAAAAGCATGAACAATTCTTACATTCTCTAAAAAACGTGTAGGTAAATGACATTGATCAACTCTGGATAGAACATAGCAACGTAAATAAGAGAAGACTATTCTTTTGTGTATAGGAATAGTCAGACATTGTCCGCAGTAGACTGCACATTAAAGGGACATTCCAGACGATTTTCATAATTTCACATCATGTAGTACGTAAATCGACAACTCCATGTACAGATTTGTGGAATTCATTGTGGTTCTTGAGCAGAGAAAACAATACTTTGAAAAACCTTAAACAAATTACACTGAACAAGGATGATGACATAGGAGGTTCACATATTTCAGAAATGTCGCAGTGTAATTCCATTACAATACCGCTTGCTTGCCAGTTCACCTGTGCATAATCTATGCTGCATGCCTTCTTCTTTTGTTCTGCTTCCTCAAGCCCTAACTCATGCATTCTTATGGTGACTCTGCCATGTCATCATCCTTGTTCATTGCAAGTTGTTCTAAATTTTGAAAATATTCTCATTCTTTATCCCAATTATCACAAATTCTGAAACTCTGTCCTCAGTATAACTAATTTATGGTTGTTCAAATGTAAAAATCTGAAAATCATCCGGAGGTCTCCTTTAACATTAACTACCGACTGTTGACTAATACGTTTATCAGTAGATTAGTGAAAATGGTGGCTCGCGGTGCACATTTAATTCCGTGGCGACAGTAACGCTTACGCAGATGAGAAACAAAAAGTAATAAATCCAATAGCTTGGCTAATAATATCTCCCTTGTTTACTCGCAATTTTCATTTCATTACTGCAACAGAATTATGTCTCTCTTCCATAGCAACGGATAATCCCTTTTTAGTTTTGTCTTGTTGCTGTGTGTGTGTGTGTGTGTGTGTGTGTGTGTGTGTGTGTGTGTGTGGCAAATCCCCTTCTCCAGTTTGCGTGATCATTTATCAGGTGATGTGCTGTCGCGTATTAATGCTGTTGTCATCAGTGAGTATCAATCATTACATTCATCCTTTCTGCGGAAACAATTTCTTCTTTCTCAAATTAGTGTTGGAGGAGACGATGTATGTTTTTGGCCGATGCACGTAATGACATTTTGCGAGTAATTAGAGGAATGAGACAACACGATAAAAGAAAAGAAAAATAGAATTCCCTTTTATAAGGGTTATGATTTTTTAAAGACATGAGGTATGGATGGGGAAGTCGCAATCCCCCACCTCCCCCCCCCCCCCAAAAAAAGATAAAAATTCGTCCGAATTGCCTACAGAACGTTCTTCATCACGGCTTTTGTTCAAATACATGGGCGACCAAATCGACGGATTAAATATGATAAGAGACTTCAAACGTGCGAACGCTTTACCGCGCTTCTTTTTTTTTTATTTTCGACATCTCGTGTTGCCTGCTTGGTGTCATCTCGCAATGCCAACCACAAAATGGCAATTTCGGTCAGCCTCCCTGTTTATTTTCAATTTCTCGCGACACCCGACAGATTAACCGTGCTCAGCTGCCCAGCATTCGTTCTCTGTTCCGCATATCGCGTGCTCCATGAATAGATCAAAGTGTAAAAGAGAATGGCAAACAAGTTGTTAGAAGGGGAAGAAAGATAGAGAGATTTGAAGTGACAAAGAGAGAGAGAGAGAGAGGGAGCGGAGAGGGGGAATCGCCACTCTACCATCGTCATCCTAACAACCGCGCCTAGCAACGGTGGAGCCTGTGTACACATGAGGCAGAGACCTCACCGAATTTCCGCACGCATTGCTATTCACGTATTGCATCAATTGCAGAATCACATCCAGGGGTTGGCTGAGCCTATGGCGTCAGTTTTCTTTTTTATTTATTTCCGTGTGTGTTAGTGTATGTATCTGCGGTTGTGCGTATTCGTATTTGTGTGATGGTATAACGGGTACTTGTATGATTATGTGTGCTTTTTTTTTAAGTGTTCAAGAGGGGCAAGGTCATTATTGGGAAAGACGGTATAATGGAGGCCGAAATATTAATGGTGAAAAACACGCTAGAAGTAGAGCATTCGCTTCGCCGTGAACTTAATAGCCGGAAATGCTACATAGCTGAGTGAGATTGTAGAAATCAAATGCCAGAAAGGCAACCGTGTCTTAACACAACAGAGATCTGTTGTTTTTTCTTCAAACGCGAGGTAGTTTCTAGGTACGTGTAAGTGCCTGTCAGTGTTATTATAAATAGTATATTAAAGAAGCAAGCAGCAAACGATATAAATAGTCTAAACAAAGACATGAACTTGTGTTTCAAGCTCACTTTTGAGAAACTTGGGTTATTGTGATGTCAAAATAATGCCGAACCCTTGAGAAAACAGATGAAGAACAAGTAACCAAGTAACATGTTGCCAAACAATGATACAGTCTTGGTAGTGTGGCAAACACATCAATATAGATTCGGAATTTCGGTAACTTAGTAGAACAAATCCCTCGTTAAGTTTACTACTGTCGGTTCTTCAAAGCCACAGTAGAGCTCTCGAGTAAACTTTAAAAAGTAGTGTATACTCTAAAGTATGCTTCGCATAGCGATCTGATGAGTCGGTGAGGATGATAACGTGTGATGTTCACCCCTCCTTTGCCACTTTGTTAACCACGCAGTTTGTCATCTTCTCAAACAAGGCGTTGGAGGTGTAACGCAACAGGTTAAGAAGTTGGCTATTAGTCTCTGATGGGGAGGCTTGACGATATTCTTCATTTTTTTATTCCATTTTTTTTTTCGAAGCATATTTCCTATCATTAGACAAAAAAAAAAGAGGTTCAAGAGGTTTCAAATATTCATAACCAAGAAGAAGCAGAATGCATCAAGGTATTGATGAAGTATTTTGGAAATCACGTGGATTTTCAATTGAAGTGAAATCAAGTGTGACGTTTCAGCTCTGTATCCTACTGGACGTCTTATACGTGGTAGTATTGTCTATTAAATACCTCTTCCACGGAATGCCGATATCGATGCTGTGCTTTCGGGTTTGTTGGAGTTAACGATGGATTCCACCGGCATGGAAGGTCCATCACAGAAGGTGTATAGACCCAGGCAGCGTCGACCCGGGATGACGCTGTACACCATTCCAGGTAGGGAGGACTTCTGAAGGGGGCTTCTTGATCATTCGCTGACGTCATAGCTATTGATGCTACTTTATACAACATTCCCATCGATGATATCATCGTGTGTCAGTTTCATAATCCTCGCCGGCTTTCTCTCACCCCCATCAGGGCCTCTTCTTTTCTATTTTCTTCCACCCCATGACGTTCTGGTAACGCACGTCATTCCCTCATCACAAATGTATCTGCAGAGAGAGAGAAAGGGGGGAGGGAGGGAGAGAAAGGGGGGGGGGTTGGAGATGGAGAGGGAATGAAACGGGAAGTAGGGGTGACAGACATCAACAGACAGAAGATGACAGAGGGATCTCATCATTACATAATGTTTCAATTAGCGTTGCTATTCAAAGGCTTTGTTGTAAATTTCCCGTTAGGGGGAAAACGGTAGAGAGACCAAAACATTAACTGGGAGCATCCAAGGATGACACAAAATTGGGTTAGGACGCACATAAATCTTAAATTGATTCATAGCATGCCAAACGGAGGCTGTGCAGGAATAAAGTGTAGAGTAATAGAGTGATATTAAGCCGATTGACTAAGGCCCGTTTCTGGAACTAGGTTATATGCAGACATACACACGTATGCATTGTATAGCCTAGGCCTATACACACAAACACACGTAAATTTGTCTAACATATACATACGTACATGCATAGTATACATACAAAATAATACCTTTTATATATGCGTAAAGAGACACATATATACACCTATGGTTGGTGTATTGCATGTATGTATGTGTATATGTGTATGTACGAGTAGGCCCTATGTATGTATGTATGCATACACCAATTGTATAAAAATGCATGAGGTTTAAACTGAAAGAACAACATCAGCCAATGACAACAAAAGACCTCAATAATGACCATGAGTAATATACAATACAAGTGATATGCAGGTGTTTCCTCATGACAATAGTAAGAATAAAACACTCAACATGCCTGAAGTATGTTTGTCTTGATCAGCTTCTCCTTTAATAACATTTTGACCCAAGGGAGGGTTCAGACTTAGGATTCAATGACATTTAATTTAATTTAATTTAATTCAATTTAATTTAATTTAATTTAATTTAATTTATTTTCATTTCATTTCATTTCATTTCATTTCATTTCATTTCATTTCATTTCATTTCATTTCATTTCATTTCATTTCATTTTATTTCATTTTATTTTATTTCATTTCATTTGGTATATCAAGTTTCCACACAAATCATACAGTGTTGTGTTTACAACATCCATCCATGACAATGTAAAGTAACACATGAATTTTAAGTTATGAGTTCAGTGTATACAAATAGCATTCACATTGCTCAAAATCAATTGAAGTCACTCACAAGGGTACATTCATGACGGATAAATAAAATTATGTGTGGAGGGAACCTACATAGAAGTAGAATGTATAATTGTGAGAGTAGGCTCCCCGGAACAAAATCAAACACAGGCTGTTACACTCACACACACACTCTGCACGCACGCAAGTGCTCCTGGACAAGCGTGCGTGCACACATACACACACACACACACACGCACACACACACACACACACACACACACACACACACACACCCACACACACACACACACACAACAAGGAGAAGAGAATGAGAAAGAAAAAGAGGAGAAATCACCAACTAAAAACCAAAAACAAAATGACGTCTAACTGTTTCCGTCGCTGGATTTTTCCTTATGCCGTTTATACTGTTAATACTGAACAAATCAGCTAAAAGGGCATCATTTCTCAAGAAAAGTAGCTGTAATATATGGAGAACAGGAAATAAACCAACATAACAGTAGCAACGAATAAAAAAACCACAAAAACAAACCCGACAACCTAAAAAGTTCAGATTGCAACGTACGCTCATAATGTGCAAGCACGTATAGTGGCGCTTGTAGATCGAGTTGTATGGAGATCCTTCTATGCACCATTCATCAGGCCATCTTGATTGATATTCCGATCACGTAATCCGATGTTGGGTATCGAGCGAGCAATTACCCTTTAACGCTCCTAAAGAGCCTCTAATACTCGGATTTTCACAATTTTCACCACTGACATAGCTCCCCCTCTGCCGATTCGTTACATTTTATTCTTTCCACGGTTTTTTTTTTCGTGCTGCTCTTGCGTGAGTCAGTATTCAGAATTGCAAGAGCGTGGGAGTCAGTGTTGACTAGTTATAGGACTATACGTAAGTCTTGGGGTCTGCATGCTAGACAAAAAAAGATAAATATATAATTATTGATTTCATTGATTTTATTCTTTTATTTTATATTTTATGTTATCATTATCATTCTTGTAATTCTTGCTATTACTTTTTGAAATAAAAGTACCACCGCAGGAACGGGGCATGTATACACACTCCGTTTCACAACTGTTACTTCAAAAATATTGACCGTTAGAGTAAAAAATAAATGAATGAACGTATACCTGCCAGCGATGTTAGCATATTTCTCGGAAACACCTGTATTACAAACGAAAGAGAGAGAGACAGAAGACAGAGACAAAGATAGACACACAAACACACACTCACACATACACACACACACACACACACACACACACACACAGATAGACAAACAAACGCTGGAAGGTGCAAATTACGTGACAAGTAAAAGCGCACCTGTCTAAAATATCTGTTCATCACGGATGTACAAGTTATGATTTGCAGAATATCGCCCATTAGACACTATTGACATTAATTCAATAAACTGCACGCAGGACACTGAGCAAAACAAGCATGCCGCGGGGTTGCAAAAATCAGGTTCTTACGAAAGTGACAATTTATGTTTGCGTATTATAGTTGATGATGATATAACCATGATGCACTTCACTGGACGAGTGGACAAAATGGAAAAAACAACAATTACCTTTAAGTTGTAGCGGACGGCATTTTTTTCCTGGCAGGCTTTGCAATGCGTCAAGTATATTGTTTTGGTAAATGTGTCCTTTTTGAACGATGTTATTATGCTGTATATGTAGCTATTTTGGATGCAATTTCACAGTGATTAAGTCTCACTTACACAACTTGTCGAAGCAAAGGATGTTTCCATTTCCGTATCACGGACAACGCTCCAATCACAAGCTCAGAAGCGAATGATAATCACAACAAATACAATTATTTTCACTCCGCAAGGACGTATTAGCTGTTAAGTATTCAAATCAAAATTTGTCGAAACGATGAGAATTGAGTTTAAGCTCGTTTACTCTGAACGAAACTGTGATATATGATAAATCATGCAACACTACCTTTAAAGGATAGCTCGTTAGGTCATAAGTAGAGTAATGACCTTCTGCGAGGTCGAATTTGATGAATCTCATACTGCTGTCTTGCACGATGCGCCGAAGATATTTATTGTAATGTCGCCTTTACGGAGAAATGAATGCATATTGCTTATGTTATATGCTTACGTGCATGCTACACGACCCCGCCGTGGGCATATCCGAGTTGTCTGGCCATGGTCAGCTTTTGTTTTGGATTGACCTCCTCCAGCCCCTGTTCTGACATTAAAGTATTTATTATTTCCGTTTATGATTTCCGTTTAAGATGTGGATGATGGACAACGACTATAAAGCATTTGCGTGATTGGTATTGAAAATGTTATTCACTCCCGACCGCAGACTGCAAAGGACCGGAGTGAGCAGAGAAGGGTATAACCACTATGTTGTCTTGTTGCATTCTTCACGTAATAACCATTTGAAAAGTTAAATTTATTTAAACTGACACACGAAGGACAGACCCGAGTGGTTTCCATATTCGATATTTGAGGAAGGAATCAAATGAAGATTTAAACCAATCGTTAATCATGCATATAATGTCATCACTTGCACATAACAAAAAGGTGCCCATCCTGCATCGTATACATCGAAAATGCTAGTGCTGAGGTTACGTCACTGAGCAAAACGTTATGAACGAAGCACTCAGTGCATGCAAAAGTACTTTTTTATTTCAAACGTAATTACACCATTTTAACCTTAATTTGTAATCATCAAGTTTGATGGAGCTCCGCAAGTTTCAATGAGATGCTCCCAGTGAATAAGTCAACTGATCAAATCACTGAACGAAATCATTCTGGTTTGTAGTTTTTTTAATGTTTATCTTCACTTTCATCTATCTATCTAACTATCTATCTATCTATATATCTGCCTATCTATCTATCTATCTATTTATTCGTCTATATTTTCATCTGTCTATCTATATCACTGCGTATCAATCTTTCTTATTCATTTATCTATGATTGTGATTATATTATGTACATGCACACAAAATCATTATGTAAATATGTAAATAACTAGCAATAATTGTACATACATACTACCGGTAAATAAATATAGATAATGTACAGATATGTATGTCTGTGACTTCATGTAGGTACTGCATAGGCTTTCAAGAAAGTAGACGCACACACACACACACACACACACACACGCTCACAAAGGCTACGATCACATACATGCTCACACAAAAAAAGAATCGATATTGTCTCGCCATACTTGCAACAAAAATGCATCAAGGAAAACGTTAAAGGAAGACAGCGTTCAGCATTATTCGTTTATTAGGAGCCCTAGATTTGACTTTATCGTGTAACCCAAGAACATGGAGAGAGTGAGAGAAGCAATCTGAAGAAAATAGTGCATTAAAAAGCAGCACGAACACCATGCTTTTTGTTTCAGTAATAAAAAAGGGAGAAGATAAGCAAAGATGTCTAAAATTCACGGAGACAGCTCTCACATGTATAAAACATCAACGTCGGGTATTATGATAACTGATGAGATTATTTTGGTGTCGCAGGTTGTTCCATCTATTCGCTCTGATGAGTTATGAACTTCAGTAGAGGGATCGATATGATATAAAACGATGAAAGGAAAAAGAAATGAGGGGAAACACAGGAGGGGGGTTGAGTGATGGTAACTATGCAGACGTGTTAAGTACGCACGCATGCGGTACCAGGGCAAGGAGTGTGTGGCGCGAAACATCACGTGAAACAAGCAAGAATTGGTAGCAACAACGGAGACCACGTTTATTGAATTACGCGCGGCGCTGATAAGCTCGCTCGGGGATCAAGGCGACACATGTATCATATTGTTTTTGCCATCTATTATAACCACCGTGCATTGATAGTCCGCCTGTCTATCGTCGCCTACCATTTCTGCTTTTTTTTTTCTTCCTTCCTTTTCTTTCCCGCGCCCATGGGCGAGGAGGGAAAGGCATCAAACAGGGAGGAATGAAACGCGAGAGCAAGTCGGGCTTATCAGTGACATTTTAGACGAATCCTCGCGGCCTATCTCTGGCGGAATTACATGCTGACGTAGTCCACTTTATTGGCGCACATCATGCCAGTAATACCAGTTGTTTCGTTATGCCTCCCCCTCAGTACAGCAGACGTTGCATAAAAAAGAGGACAGAACAAAAGAAATGGGCGAAAGACAAAGTCACTGTCCCCGTAGGGAAAGCACTGTCTAATTGCGGTGTCGATTGCCTTACGGTATCATGCACATTTCCGATGCAAGGCTGGTACCTTTTTTTCCTCTGTTCTTAAAATGCGTCGTTTTGAATCTATCGGACTTGAGCCTCGCGTACACCTCCCAGCGGTTTGGCGGCAAACTAAAATAGCCACATAGAATGGTAAGTTTTACAACTAGGGGGCTTGACTCTGTTTATAGAAGCAGCCATTGTTTACATTTTAACAGTCGAGTGAAACAGTTTCTTCCTGCTTTATTGTTTGTATTCCTTTATTTGACGGGTTTCGGTGTTTATGTTTGTTTGTGCGTGAATTTTTTTTTTGTATTCTCATCGTGGATTCTCATGGCAATATTAACAATGCTCTTCTGCTCTATCGGTTATGGTTATGGAGGCATGGCTTTTGTACAAAGTGCAAACGTGACAACTGTGTGTGTGTCTGTGTGTGTGTGCGCGCGTGTGTGTGTACCTACATGAGATGAGATGTACTATTCATATATATATATATATAATTCATAATATATTTCATGATATATTTACTTATCTATTTATTTGTTTACGTGCGTGTATGTATGTGTGTACATTGCATGGCTCTCACCTTACATTTTGATTAATTTGTTTGTTTATTGTAGAACAATTCTCGTACTGTAGCAAGAAAAAAAACATATAAATACGATATGTATATACCTGTACACATGTAAATCTTACGCATTTATACGAAAAAAAGGGGAGAAAAGTGGTAGACAGGAAGGCTTGCTTATGGAGGCAGTCATCCCAGATGTGGGCATTATATTTTTTACTTCTTTATTCCAGTTTCCCGCTCGATCAGTAAAGATATGAAGCTACATGAAGATAAGCCCCAGTGATGAGTTCAAGCAGAGATGTACAAAAGAGAACAATTCTATAGGGGTTAGAGAGAGAAGGGGGCGAGGGAGGTAGTGATGGGGATGGTAGAAAGGGAAAGAGTAGGGCAGAGAGATAGGGAGGCATAGGAGAAGAGATATGCGGATGGAGGGAGTTGAATTAGAAAACATGCTAGATGGAAACGAGAGGTCAAATTAAGGTAGGGAATGGCAATTGTAATTTTTCCAATTTCAGTATCTACTTTAATATAAACTTGCACAGGCTCCGAGGATGTAAGAACGCAAAAATCTTCAACGAACTTGGGATGCTACGTATCATATCGGGATTTTTTTTTTTTAAACCAGGTGTGTTACTATTGTACTTACAGCTTGGTTCTTCCTTTTATGCAATGACATTTGATGAAATGCCACATCACATCCATGATCATGATTAATAATCATATCATAATAACGCTCCCTAATGTACTAAGGAACTTATCAGGACAGAGCAGAGAGAGCAATCGTCACTTTTCTTCCTGAAAATGACGAGAGGACAAAATCAATGACGTCATATTACATTTTCTCTGTGATATATACTGTCATCACTGCTTCTTTTTTTTCTTTTGAAATATTTCAATTTTGTAAATAAATGATTTTTTTTTTACCACATTGATAATAGAGAACGAACGTGCGTGATGTGGTTGTGCGGTGATATAGATTGGGATGATGCTACGGTAACATCATCATCAACAACAGCCGCAAGAAACTCCGTTGCTGCCTCTTCCACCGTAACTGCTGTACCAAGTTTCTGTTTATACAACAGCTCTGTATGCTTCTTCTATGCTATAGCATGAGAACCTTCTTTTTTTATCAATCCCGCATCAGTATTATCTCCTTCCACTCCTTCTTCTACTCTTCCACCACCACGTCCTCCTCTTCTCTTCTCTTTTCTTCTCTTACATTCTCTTTTGTTATGTTTTGTTCTGTTTTCTACTCTTCTATCCCTCCTCTGATACACGATGAGTATATACGCCAATGGATTGTCATTGCAAAGAAGCGTGTGTACACCAATGATGGTAATAAGACTCATCGGCACCATCATAATATATATATAAACACAACACGACTTGCCCACAACCGTTGACAACCTGCCGGCGCGCATCTTTCCACAGGTGCACAAGCACAAGCCACCTTCACCATAAGTAGTACCACCGTTGCTGTAACAACGTTTAGTATACCAACATCCGGTATCTTCTGGTCCTCCATGGTGCCATTTCCAACCCTCCAGCACTCACTATCTTATCTTAATGACGATTGATGATCATTGTTACAGATTTCTTTTTATATTTTTATTTATTTATTTATTTATTCATTTTTTGCTGATGCCACCAATACCACTATCTTTTCTTGTACGACTACTGGTACATGATCATAGTACTATATTATGTACTACTTCTACCGCTGTCATCATTGTTATTAGCAATACAATTGTGCTGCTACCATTACTGTTATTTTCATTTCTACTTCGACTGCTACTTCTTTCAGATCTGCCTCTATCTCTGCTATGAACACTGCTATATACTACTCCTCTTCCCCTTCTACTTCTGTTGCTGCAAATCTCACAATTGCTATAGCTGTAACTTATCATTTTAAACCTCTATGGCTGCCACATTACTGCTTTCATTGCATGCTTTCTCCACCAACTCTGATATCATCGTCACCGAGACTGCCGCAACTAATCACCACTCCTTCAAAATCACTGCTATAATTAGAAATTCTACCACTACAACTGTATGCAGCATCATCCATCGCTATGAATAGTCGACTTCCACCTCTACTATAACCTCCCTCTCACAACATTTGGTGTTTGGAGCAGGTGAACTAAGCTTCAACAAGTCCCTCGTAGCTAGCTGTCGGTGATGAATTATTCATTTAAAAGCATCCCCAATTTCTCCTCTCACTTGTCTGTATTGGAAAGGCTGGCTCGATCCAGCCCTCCCTCCCTCCCTCTCTCTCTCTCTCTCTCTCTCTCTCTCTCTCTCTCTGTTATCACGCAGACGCCGATGCGCCGCTGTGAGACAATACGTAGATCCCTTCTCTGCCATCAAAATGCCCTGCTATTCGAGTCCATAAAGGTCTAATGCACTATCAAAGCTTGTTTATATATAGGTGGCGGTTATACACTGTCTTACATTATCTCAGACAGAGTGCCGTTTCGCCTTTCTGATGCAATTTGCATGTGATATAGACGCAGAGGCAGATCTCATATAAAAATACGATTATTTCCAAGAGTCGATTATAATCATAAACCTGATAGGCCTTACCCGTTACTTGCAGAACTAAGATGTGTATAATTGTATCAAAAGTAAATGTCCCAATAAATCGTATTTCCCAACATCAATGCAGCATTATTAGCCGAGAATTGTAGACAAAATATATCGCCAATCTCTGCAAAGATTCTGGAAGACACTACTACTCACACGCAGCTAAAGAACTCCAAGAAAACTACAGTGGGACTTTTTCAATTTGTTCACGTCTTAAGAAGGAAGTGGTTTGTTTGACATTTGTAATCATTTCATTTTGGTGTCACTCGCCCGTATGATCAATCCATTATTTGTGAGGAAAATCGGCGTAATTTCTAAAGAAGAATTTGGACCGCCATCGAATGATGTAGATAGCTGTTGTGTTGTTGTGCATTTTCAGCGTTAAGTTTCTCAGGGAATCTCGTATCAGAATTAATGACACCGATGCGGAATTGACGCACGTACGTGTATTAACTCAACTGCACGTCTATGACATTACAGAATTCTACATTTCCACGTGCCGAATGTACCAGTGTATGTGCTTGAACATTTTGACATTCACACATGGCACAAACCGAGCACATGAAAGTTTGGAAGACAGCAGACAATGAACAATATACGGGCTATACCGTGGGGATCAATTTTGGAAGCAGACGGCGTATACCATAGCTGTCACGACGTCAGCGTATCCCACGTGCTTAAGCGAAGTGGATGCAATTTGGAAGACACATTTAGGTGAAGCAAAGTAAGCGGAGGAAATAAGTACTTCAAAGTGTCCCTGCTGTTCGATTGAGTCGAAGATTTTTTTTTTATATTATTATTGTTCAAAAGGAGGAACCTACTTCAATGCTAACATCTGTGGCTGTACAGGTTCCTCACAAAGAAATCTATAACTATTTTGCTATAGACATAGAAAGTTTGAACAGAGATGCAGAGGCGCATTACTGTAAAGGTTAAGGGAAATTCAGCTTTCTTTCCAATCAACTATCATTCAATAGTAGAAACACGCCTTAACAATAATAAAAATCGTCCCTACATAATGTAATGTGTCCCTGTCTTTCTCAGTCCATGACATCTGAAAATCTAACATTAGTTTGGGAGACTATTCACTTTAACATGAAGAAAAAAAAAATCAATAAAGGAAGCATTGGAAAATATGAACCATTGAAAAAAAAAGAGCAGTGGGAGAAGAACATATGAAGACAAAATGGAAAAAACGAAGTGAAAGAAAGGAAATGAAACGGGGTGAAAAAAGATTAGAAAAAAAAAGAGGAAAGAAAAAGGTGTCAGTATTATGGGGACAACAGTTACACTGCTGTTGACGTAAAAAGGAAGGAGGGAAGAGACGGACATGATGAAAATAAAAGGACAAAAGAAAGGAGACTATAGGATGGCGAAGATATCCATGATATGATTTAAAGCACGCTCAAAGAGTAAATCCACCCCAAAATGAACAAACTCCAAAGGAAAGAAAAAATATTCCCGACATAAATAAAAAAATATGCCCTCCCAAAAATGACCAAAATCGGTTTAAAAATTAAAGGAAGCTAATTCATGACATTCTGAAAATTCACAAATTTTCGGAAAAAATGTCTTGACCAGTCCTAATGAATATTTAGATGAGTGAGTTGAGGACGTCATGCCCTCACACTTTTTCATGTAGGCCTATGTTTCATAATGACATTCGGAAAAAATATATTTATATAGCTTATACAATGGTTTGACATGGTTTTAAGGCAAGTTTCAAATTTATACAGCTGAAATTTGAGATTTTTGTGTCATTTCTGTATTTGAATGAATAAGAAATTGCGAGAGCATGACATCTTCAACTTGCTGATTTGAATATTCATAAGGACTGGTCAAGAAGTGTTTTCCTAAAAATTGTGAAATAGCAAAATGTCATAACTGCCTTATTTCTTATATGATTTTGATCATTTTGCGCTGTTCTGTAAGGATTTTTTTTTTCCTTATGAAATTGATAAAATTTTGGAGTGGATTTCTTCTTTAAATTTGTATGGAAAAATCGAAATGTCACTCCCACACCATTCTGCACGTTACATGTTTGATGAACAATGAAAATATCACAGAGTCAGCTATCTACCATGTGCGCCGACCTTGAGAAAGGTACGGGACATTTATTGCGTGAGCATGGGCATGACCAACCAGTCTTACGTTGGTCAGAGGCGAGATTATTGTATTCTGTGTCCATGCACCCGTTACTTGATACAATTTCATGGTCGCAGCGCGCATTATTATCTTGTCGTTGTTTTTGTCTTTTCTGCTCAGTATCATTGTTTACATTGATTTGCCTCCGAACTCTTTTTATCTATGTTTCAATGCAGATGAGTGTTACGAGGCGCTACTCGCTGAGCAGAGTGTGGAGACACTACGAAGTCTTTCCGTGAATAATGAATGCATTCCGCTGCTCCTCTCCCGCCTTCCCCACTGTGTACCACGCCTGCTGACGCTTGCCAACAGCCTGGGCGAAGAAATCAGTCAGAGCATCAGCCAAATAATCACCAACCTCACTCAGGTGAAGTTCCTTTCTTTTCACAGTTTTTATCTATTTTGTTATTACTGACAAACTTTGTCAAAGAACCTACTGAATTTCAGCTTTCAATAACCAAGAATTTAAAAACGCAAACATATCTATATATATAAATGTTTATATGTTGATTTGTGTGTCAAGGCCCCCTTTTTTGGTATGTGTATGTAGGCGTTTATATATATGTGTGTGTGCGTGGGGGTGGGGGTGGGGTGGGGTCAGGGGTCAATGGCACCCGTTCTTGGAATATCATGGTTTTCAGTGTCATTGAGAGTAATGTTGGGTTTTTTTTTTTTGCTACTTTTATATCTACTTCTGATAATGAAATAACAAAAAATCAGAGTAGTAATTTTGCATATTACACTCAATGATGCAAGGGTGATTGGTTCGTAAAACACAATGACATTTTCAAGCAGGTCCCTACATCAAAAGATGTGACCGGTAACACATGATCTCGGATCACCGTTTTCTTTTTGTGGCCTTCTATCATCTAATAACTACTGCGTATACATATTCGCCGTCAATGTTCAGCGGCAAGTCGGGGCTTGGTTTCTTTCCGATCTTCCCGTATTTGATAAACTAGTCATCAAACAAAGAGTGGGAGTCTATGCAATTACATCTTTTTTCTTTTTCTTTTATTGAAATCGGGCATGCAGAAGAGCAATACAAGAATATGACATATTATTGATAGTGATATCCAATCCAGATGAGTAGGTGGGGAAAAAAAGAAAATCGAACGACAGTAAACAAAATCGTAAATGAAGAAATCTAGACCGCTGATGATGTTTACTACTGAAAAATGAAAACCTTTTTAATGAATATATAAATGTATATATATATATGTATATATATATTTAATATATGTATATAATGTATATGAGGAGCTTGTTTCCAAAATCCATCATTTTTCTATGGATTTAGCGCCTTTTGGTTGCATGCTCTTCATACGTATAGCCTCTATTAATCTAGACTGTTGTGTGTGTGTCTGCAAACGGGACTGTATCATACGTTTATGTTGCAAGGGATGAGAAACAATGAAGGAGAGAGGTTCTCTCTACCATGATTTATTACGAAAGTCCTCGATCGCATTTTTTTTTTCCTAAATGGGATATCGTTAAACACGCACTTAAGAATGATTCTCTCTGACATGTTTATGAGACTCAGGGATATTTTTGTTTTCAGCAAACAGACAGTGACCGACTACATGATATGCGCATAAATTGACACACACACACACACACACACACACACACACACACACACACACACAATGTCCACCAGGACCCCCTGCATATGGGTAATAATGATATGCCTTGATTGGTCTGTCATTGGTGACTTCGTCTCTTTGTTTAGACTGTGACAGGTTGAAAAGGACCCGGTACTATACTAATACGCAATTTTTACATAAGAATGATAAATGTCGTATGTAATTTTTTTTTTTCAATTTTCAAATGAAAATGTAATTCATCTTTCAGCACGTTGGTATAAGTACATACTAGTACGCATACTTTCATTCCATGTTTATTATAAGGTCAAATCATGATGAAATGAATGAGTGAATATATATATATATATATATATATATATATATATATATATAGATATATATAATATAAACACATAAATTATGTATCATATATATTCATATACTGTAGAAGATGTATTGCGTGTATATGAAACTTCTTAATGAGGCGCTCATACACACACATACACTCACGCACCTAAGACTAGCCACTGTAAACAGTGTTCTAAATTTGTTATATCTATGCACGTGTTGACTTGCTGGTGAAAACTTAACGATTGCGTACTAGGAGAAACACACGCAGATATTAAACTTCCAGCTAGGTGCTCATTAGTTTTTGCGCAGCCAAGATAACAGCAGCTTCAGTGCAAACAACCGTGCTATTTACTCAGGGCGCAGATACTCTAACGCTGAGATTTTAGTCATTATACGAGCCGAACTCATAAGTAATGATTAGACTGAAAATGAGGATAATATAGATATACACACTAAAATGTGCATTTGAGTAAAAACTCACATACAAATATGTATGTATGTATGTATGTATGTATGTGTGTGTGTGTGTGTGTGTTTGTGTGTGTGTGTATGTGCGTGCGTGTGTGCGTGCATGTTCCCGTAATGCTAATCATTAGTGAGCACTTCTCAAAACAAATCCCGTCGTTGCTTAGCAGGTATCTGTGTCGGAGCTGATATTTACTCGGCTTTTTCTTTCCCCCAGAAGTTATCAATTTAGATGTAGACAGTATGTCGCAGAAACCAAGAGAGAATGGGTAGCAGAGAGGGAGAGAGAGAGAGAGAGGGGGGGGGGGGGAAGAGGAAGAAATCTAGCCAGATTGAGACCATGCAGATGCTTACCAAACGGCTTGTTCTGTTAATTGTCTTAGTTTCGTATAGAATTAAAGAAATAACCACAGATATTGGAATGGTCTCTCATGTCCATTTGACAACTGCGTTTGTTTGTTTGTTTGTTTGTTTGTTTTTTGCTTTCCTGTACATGTACTCAGTATTCCTTATAGACCAGCTTGCCCGTTTTCAGCAGCTGGAAAGTTAATGTGACGATTTTTTTTCGGCAGATGTTTATTCGACATGTAAGAGAGTAATGTACATGAACGTGAAAATGATATATTCATTTTGACAGTCATTCGATTAGTTAATCCGTACTACATTCCTTAAAAGGTGATAATAGTTGTATCAACACAAAAATGGTTTGGTAAAAAGAGTTGATTGATAACAGTTGTAGCATTCAGTTAATTGTGACCGTATTTGTAAAAGCGGCTGTGCTGGTAATAGCAATAGCAATAGCAGAAGCACCTCTATAGTAGTGAGTGATAGCTATAATGTTGTAATGATCCCTACTGGAAATAACACAGTGTCCCACGGTGTGTTCACAATGTGTTTACAGTGTGTTCATAATAGTTTTAGTCGACTATGTGAAAACGCTTGAATTTAACAGTGTGAAGATGATTTCACACTGAGTGGTGTGGTTTTCACAGAGTGTTCACATAGTAATGCTTTGTTTCACACTGTGAATTGACGACCCACATTGTGTTCACACTGTTAAAACGCTCGAATTTAACAGTGTGAAAAGATTTCACAATGTGTTAACAATGTGGTTCTTACACTGTGGGACACTGATTATCTTACCATCTGACCAGAGCAGCATTTGTCGTATCGACAGCTTTAGGCAACAAACAATTATAAACGTTCTGCTATTATAGCTGCTCTATGATTATTCTTGTACCTTACAGTGATGATCAAAGTCCGTGTAATTAAGGATTTGACGCTTATTGATTCATACCTCAAGAAGTGGGAATATTTATGACCATCTCTGTTTCACTTCATCCCCCCTTTTTTTTTGCTTAATATGCCCATACTGGAAAACGACCATCTGAAAATGGAAACCATTGTGAAACTTTCAAATTCTAACAATATTCCACAAACCATGTGTATATAGTGCCTCGGTTCCTATCGAGAAAGAGATAAATACACCTGACGACTGCCCGATATATTGACCTCTGTGAAGTACATTGCAGTCTTGCAGTTTCATGGGCTTTAGGTAGCACTTCTAGTGGTGTGTGTGTGTGTGTGTGTGTGTGTGTGCGCGCGCGCATGTAAGCTACTTTGTTAATGCATGTCGTACAATAGTACATTGTAACTCGTTCGATTTTTTTTTTTTTTTGGGGGGGGGGGGTGATTGAATTGTGTCTCTTGGAAGTGTTGAAAAAGTCATGCCGGCTTAAACGCCGAAAGAGTTATGAAAATTATATATATATATATATATATATATATATATGATGTATATAAATATATACATATATGCACATTTATAAAACTATATATAATGTGTAGCAATTCGTATAGTCGACGTGCTGTTCAAATAATACATTTATGTATTATCAGTAATAGGAGAAAATAACTCCAGAAATGTATCATGCTGTCAATACTGAGAGTAATTATGCATATATATATATATATATATATATGATATACAGATATGTTCTATAATTATTGTCTAAACGTTCCATCTATGAGTGACCATAATATATTTCCCCGAAACACATAAGAAATGGTCTTTCACTTGCCGATTGTGGCAAAACAATGTCCAGCTCAGTTTCTCTTTGCACGGTTTTCAGATACGCTCTTCCTGGTAAATTGTCTTCACAGCTTTTCCTAGTATACGACGTCAACGTTCTTCCGGGCTCGTCAATGGTCACAGCCGCTGTCTTTCCCCTTTAATCGGAAACCCCTCACCCTTTTAGGAAGCACCGGCCCAGCGCCCGCACAATCAATCTCTCTCGATTTGTTCATTCGTCTGCGGTTCCCCCAAAACGGTCTCGAGTCGTTGAGTTTGCCATTGAAAGACGGGGTGGGCGAAATTGAATAAATGTTATTAAAAGTTGAGAATTAAAAAGAATAGCAGATGTTCTCGCTGACAGGCACCTTCATGATGAATACATTTCGTGTCATTTTCTTACTCCACAACGTGAGTGATGATATGTGGAAGGTAACTCATTTGCACGTATACATGTGCACACCAGAAAACGATACACATGTCTGTAGATAGCTACCTTGTCATATCATTATACATACACACACACATATACATACATACAATATTTATTGATTTATTCATATTTATATATATGGAGACAATGTAAATAATACATTCAAGCGACTTTCGTTTTGGTGGTTGATGCGCCACCGTGATGAAAAATCATATTATATTGCAAATATGAAAAATAAAATGGCTTGTTCAGGTAAATCCTATATGCAATAGATTCCCTGCTAGAAAGAACACAGTGTCCTACAGTGCGATCATGATTGTTTTCACCCTCAATCGGCTATGGGAAAACGTTCGAATCTAACTGTGTGAGGATGCTTCATACTGTGGTGTGATTTTCAAAGCGTGTTCTTATAGTGATGTTCTTTTTTCACACTGTGAATTGACGATTCAAAATGTGTTCACGATGTTAAATCTCTGGAATTCAACAATGTGAAGAGATTGTACACTGTGTTCACAATGTGTTCACACTGTCATGACTGTGTTTCACAGTTTGCTTCACACTGTGGGACGCTGTGTTCATTCCAGCAGGGTTGGCAAACTTTGTGAGGCTTATTTTAGTTTGTTTTTTTTTTCTTGTCAGCAGATTCGTGTGTTTGTTCAACGTTTGTTCCATCGAGATTATGAGTCCAGAAAGTGTCGCCCTTCTGTTGTGCCATGCTCATAACAAGCTAACATTTATAGGGTATTTTTGTACATGGCCTCCCTGACATACTAGTAGACGAAGTGGAGAATAATGACAGGGGTTCATAAAGTGACTGTACATTCTGCATAGATTTTATTCCAGTGTGTTCATAAAAGTATCTTTAGTGATTGATTTTATCACAGTGTGTTCATTAAGTATCTCTAGTCATTGACATAAAAGATTCAGTGCATCCGGAGAATTCTCACCACCTGCGGTAACATCAACTACAATATAGAATTTAAGATAAAAACGATAATGGAAAATTGACAGAAATTGATCTGAAAGCGATAGTACCGACTATGCATGAGATCTCTCAAACTCGAACAGATGCTTGTCTTTATTGGAAACGACTACACATGATCTTAGCCAAAAGGTTGAGAAGAGAAACTAAATGTTCTCTTCAACAAACACAGATTCAACACTAAAATGCTGGTCGCCTTGTCCCGGTTCTTTGGCTTCGTTACTTGTGAAATAGCTTATATACTTATTATGATGTATATACGCATACTATGCCTGTGTATGTACATAATTCATAAAATACATAATGGCAAAATGTAGTTTGACATTACACGTTTGCATATTATATTACCATATCAATGAAGTTTACGTGTTTCTTAAAGTTCTACCATTTAAAAAAGATAATGGACTTACTTGTGCATTAATTAAAGTGTATATGGACAAAATGACAATAAAAAAATTATAACTTCACATGTAAAAGTATAGCAGAAGCTCCTTGGTGATACCAAGTAAACTGTCGACAGGCATTGCATTCCGAGGGAAAATATCGCTTCTTTGCTGATTGCGCCAAACAAGTACTTTTTAAGCACTGTCTGGTGTTATACCATTTTAGTATCACTCGTCTGAAAACTAATCTGAAAATGGTCGTAAAACATAACGCGGGGAAAATCAATCTTTTGTGCCGAAAGATCTCTCTCTCCGTTTGAATACAAGATTTCCAAATAAGTCTTTAACAGGTGAATCGTCACACACTAAACCGTAGGTGCATTCGCTCAGATCGAAGCAACGGGGTTGTTGCAGGTTTGTTTGTTTGTTTGTTTGTTTGTTTGTTTGTTTGTATGTTTGTTTGAGTTGAAAGATATTTGTGTTGTCAACATTAATATTTGATGGTCAAACATAGATTATAGTCGTCGTCATATAGTCGTCGGTTTCGGTGTTGGTTTTCGTTTATTCTACATTTTCAGTAAAAATAAAAAAGAGCCATAATACAGAACGTATATACAAAACCATATGACAGAGAAGATAATTATCAAAACAGCCCAATAATAACCATCGATATGACATCACAAATGATATACATTGCATTTGAAAGCGTTAGGAGACGGACAGACAGACTATGCTTGTATGCCTTATATAAAGGCCTTGTCCCCATACGATTTCATTCATAAAATATCAGAATATTTTTGATTTACAAGCATTACTACAAAAAGTATTTATAGTCGTACAATCAACCATCAGAAAGCACAATAATGAAATAAAATCAACGGTCAAGTCGTTTTATTTACTAAGACAGTGGCGACCCCCCCCCCCCCCCAACTTGGCCTGAATAACAGAAATTGAACAAGTAGAAAAAAATATGAAAAATTGAGGAAACTGAGAATGCAAACGTTTTAAATGCATCCTTGTGAGCTAATTGTGAATTTGGTACATGCATCAAATTGGGTCATTATAAATAGCATGTGTATGCCTACACAATAAGTTTACAAAGTTTCATAATTTCCAGGCACTTTTTAGCAGTACAGTTATTCTGTTATACTTGCATCTACAGTTGTGGAAAATGCCAATCGTCCCTTCGTGCTGTAGTTGAATTTTATAACACTTCAGGCACACATACTCGATTGCACAATACAAAATATGAATAAACATAACTATCACTTTATCACTTTATAATTACGTCAGGTCCACATGAACGAGACGGTATCTACAACGAGGTACATGTAGTCCCGAGAACAGAATTTTGCTGCTTCCCTTGCTTTCAATTCAATTTCAATTTCAATTTCAATTTCAATTCAGTTGAAATTTATTTACATTCCATTCGTTCACAAAAAAGCAGCCCTCGCATTAATGAAATGGATTCACATAATCTGACATGGCTAAGTATCTGGGTTTTCCATGAGGACAAAGTTTCCGATACATTATTATCAATAGAAAAAAAAAAGAAGAATGGAAGGACTTTGTTGAAACTCAATCCATATTTTTATCACTCCTTGTACTTATATATAGAAGATACCTTCCTTTAATCAATTTCCTTTTTCTCGGTAGGGGCGCTCGTGCTGATCGCTGCATGTAAATCTGTGTCTCACTCTCAAAGTGACCGAATTTGCTCTTGCCCCTTCTAAAATGAGGGAGAGAGAGAGTGAGAGAGAGAGAGAGAGGGAAAAACACCCAAGGTTGTCACATGTTATAGCAGTCAGGGACGCATTACCTTCCCACGAAGTAGAGGCAATTTACTCCGAGTTTGTCGCATCACTCTATTACGTCCATCATCAAACCCAACAGCGTGGAGGGGTCTACCACTCCAAAACAAGGTGGACGCAGGTGGGTGGAAAATGGGGGCAACCATGCACCCCACCACCTCCTTACTGAGCCACTGAGTATTCTCAAAAATTAACTTAATCACTTTGCTCTATGAGTGGAAGTGATTTGATCCCTGCTCTGATTTCTATAACATGTTTGTAGTTATCGGAGTTGGGCAAACCATGTCATCTCCCAACGGCCATAAAACTTGCCCCGCCCCTTCATTTCTGATGCTGATATTACGGCGTGTTCCGTTTTTTACACGGAATCCTCCAGCCGAGAAATCAGCTCTTCATTTGCAAATTGATACTTTACGACCCTCGTACCTCTCCATTATTTACGACGATCCCGTCTTACCGCATGTATAATTCTCACTTTGGTAAACATCCTTGGGTCAGCACGAGCGTTATGAGAAGGATTACTACGCATTGCGGTTCCGTGTTTGGTTGAACACAATTGTGAACTGACAGCCCGCGGGGTTCTTTATAAGTCTTTCAAGTGTTCCTAAGGTTCGTGAATATTTTTTTTTCTCTGCGTACTTCACATTATCTATCCGTTCAATGCCACTGGTTGACAAATTGCTCGCTTTCTTTATCTCTATTTGCACACAGTTGATTGCTGAGGACTCGGAGGAGAGCTTTATCTTCGATGTCACGTATGGCGCCGCTCAGCGCGAGGAGAGCTGGGAGAATTTGGCCAGTCTCTGTAAGTTGGCGGTCCTACTCTTTCCTGCCTCGGGATCCGTTCGCCTGGCAGCGATAGTTTCATACAATCGTGTGCTTGAGACATTCCTAATGATGGGCGATCGGCAGACGGCCCAGCGCAGGATGGGCCTGTCCCGTCAGAACGCTGAAGATGCCAAAGACGGCCCGCTCTCGCTGGAGCCGAACGAACCAAAATCACCCAAACGCGGATTCGTGCAATCGTTACGTAATAGCTTCCGGCGGAAATCATCCTCCAGCATCGGACCAAAGCAGGATTCACTGTCCCCCAAGTCTGCAGAAAAGTCCAAATATCTGCAAGTAGAGAGTGCCGTGGATAAGGACAATCTTTCAACATTCCAAACGACATCTCTGTCCGCTGTACTCACCACCTTGAATCAGATGGTAGCTCGTGATGACAGAATAGCACAACTCAAAGCGGTTTACTGCAAAAACATCCCGGAAACTGACATTGTCATGAACCTTAGGCCTGCTCCCGGAAGTAGACGAGGTGTATTCAGCCACAGAACCTCGTACACTGCCCGGGAACACCGAGAGGACTCGGCACAGCCCATAGTCCAGGCAGCCTTAAGATTGCTATCTTCCTTAGATATTAACCTACTCCTGGAATGCATCCAGACGGTGGGCGTGGCACCCGCCCCACAGTCTTCGGTGACGTCAACCTCAAAGCTCCATCCGTACCCCACCAAGCCACGCGAGAAACCGGACAAGGCCAAAGGTTTTCCCTGCTCCATTCCAGGAATCCGGATATCGCAATCCGACGACGACAACACCGACAACGGCGTCCTTACCGTGGATGCCCCGAAGTCGAGCAATAGTGACCCGGTCAGGCAAGCCCGCATCCTGTCGGCCAGGGCTCTGCTGACCATTGCCAGCCTGCCGAGCACACGGAGAGCACTGGTCAGGGTGGAGTACATACAACGACTACTCAACGTCCTGGATCCAACCGGAGACAAGGTATGGTTGCTATGGTAACGATCCTCGGTAGAGCATCTCTTGTCTGTTGGCAATCGGAAGGCCGCTATCTAACTAAAATAATTCATGAATTCTAACATTATGATATTGATTACAAGTGGAGCAATACATGATCAGTTTGTGCTTTCGAGGTTGTTCTTCCATTGCCAATCGACAGTTAAAGTAGTGTTCTCCGTTCTGCAGTGTCTTATATTGCTCTTTGAGCCAACCAAAAAAAAAAATCTGATGAGATGTTTTAGAAAATATTTGAATTTCGTATTACCCGTTCCTCCACAGTAAACCTTGTTTGTGTTTGATAATGTACTTAAGCGGGATACAGATGCATACCTAACCAAATGTTACATTTCTTTTTGCTTCGATTTGATGAATGCAACATGAAAAATTAATAAGTATGACTGATTTGACACAATTATCCATTCTTAGCGGCCTTCGGAGAAAGGATTATTTTACATCGATGACAATTATCATGTAAACTACAGTTGGCTGAAATGCAAAATGAGATTTTGGCGAACCAATCTGTGTGATTTCTTCAGCGTGTTTACCCTGCTGAAGTTTGGTTAGATGTATGGCAACGTATATAAGCACGGAAACCTACAATATTTGGTCATGGCAGGGGCAGTGTTCACCATGATGGAGCGAACTTGATGTAGTACAAATGTTGAGGCTACAGTCATCTAGTCCCAATCTTGACTGGTAGTTCTGTTCCTGTAGCAACTCATGTACTTTGGACTGTGCCCCGTCATTTTTTTCAGTAGCTACACGCTGAAGGACTCCGGCAGCTTGACTCTGTCTGACTCTCATTATTTTTCCCTTTCATTGTAATACAACTATATAGTTTGGTGCTTTTGGTGTTTGTGTATTATTGTTATGTGTTTGTGTGTGTGTGTGTGTGTGTGTGTGTGTGTGGGTGGGTGGGTGTGTTAGGCACATGTAAGGACGATTTCCCTTTGGGTAGTCTTCCTTACCGTATCTATATAGTGCATTTATTGGTAAAGTGGCTCTTGAATTAATCTCATCGTCTGACTATACATGTTATAATACATGTATAGTTGAAGTATGGAAGTGGAAAGCGCAAAGGGGCTTGGGGAGGGGATGGGCTTTAATCTTCATGAGTGTAAAGAGAGCTCGTGATACGCTTCAAATGACGTCACTTCTAATTACTAGTACATGTAATATCTCTGCGGCATCCATTCATGGTCAAACACTTATAGCTAAACCGCTTGGGTAAAATCAGCATTTTCTTTTCTTAAAAAAAAAAATAAAGACTGTGATTTTTCTTTTTTTTTACGGGGGATGCAGTGAAGGTTAGAAAGATTACTTTAACTGCGTCACGCACCATAACTTCATTTCCTGTATCTTCGCCGCAGATTTATCATCAGAGAGCATTTAGTTCATCAGTGGCACTCAAGTGGGATGTATCTGTTTGTCGCAAACATTTTTATCCCTGTATGTTTTTTGAAGTTATCGTACCAGTGGTGTCACATCGCCAATTATGATTATGGGAAAGGTTGTTCGCATCGTGTGAAGCGATGCCACTGACCATTATGGTATTACATACGCTCGTATCTGTGAAAAGTGTTTCCCTATCTCCCTCTCTCTCTCTCTCCATCTCTCTCTCTTTCCTAAATGACAACTGAAATTATGATCTAGGTGAATGCTTTGTCATGCCATGGGTGAATGTCCGCAGTGTAACGTGGGTGGCAGTATAACGAAGTAAAAAAAAACCCAAACAACAACAACACACACACACACAAACACACTGCAGTCTCTCCATTACCCAGTTTAGTGGATCTAATGGAGTTCATCAAATGGATCAAGGACCACTATACCGAGAAGAGAACAATGTGTCGAACAGACAAGCGCAATAACATCGAATGCATGTTTTATATTTTGTATATATTCATATGATTTTTATTACACCACAGAGACGTAAATGAGCTTAGCGCGAAGTAGCTAGACTAGGATGTGAAAAAATATACTTCTTTCCCCGGATATACTGTCCTTTAATGTCTCTTTTCGACTTCTCTTTTCTTCTCCTTTCTTCTTTTTTTCAACTTGTCCTTTATCATTCTCTTTTTTTTTTCATTGTGGGGGCGCTGTGGCATAGTGGATAAGACTCCCGACTCCCAAGTATTGGAGGACCCGAGTTCGATTCCCGCTCAGTGCTTGCGTCCTTGAAAGATGATTTTGATTTGATTTGATTTGATTTGATTTATTGTTCCACATCTCAGAAACAAATAAAATGATACAATCGATAGAACATAAGACAAGGCATAAGTCGTAATTGAAAGACAAGACAAGTTTACAAACATGAAATGTGAATGGACTATTAAAAAGCAAAGTTTGTGTTGTAAAGGTCCCTAGATGAAAATGTTAATGTCTTATTAAACAACAAACATAATAACGAAAACGTTGAACGGAAGGAGCAGAACGTAGAGGAAACGAGAGCAGAAAGATAGAAAGAATTAAAACAAGAAAACAAACAAACAAGAAGAATACTATGTGCATTAAAACATACCAGGATAATCATCTGTAATATAAGCTTATAAGATCACGTCACCCGAGCAACATGGTTCCATAACCGACCCACACAATCCATTTTTCTCTGTTCATTATTCAAGACATGGTATTATTGTCGCTGCGAGCTGTGTGTTGAATATGAACAGAGAAAATGGACCGTGTGGGGTGGCGTTTGTCGGAGTGACCACAAACCAGTAGTCGTGCAACCTGACCTGTTCATTTTGGGGTCATCCCACTAGACCGACACCCACTCGTGAGTCATACAGCCCATGAGTTCGACATTGAAAACAGGTCCATGAGTCATACAGCTCACGAGTCATACAGCCCATGAGTTCGACGCTAGGCAAATAAAGCCCATGAGTTCGACACTATTTGGTAAAAACAGCCCACGAGTTCTAGCACGGGGCTTAATGTGTCGGTCTCGTGGGCCTTGGTAGCTCAGTGTCGAACTAATGGGCTGTATGACTCGTGAGCTGTATAACTCATGGGCTGTGTATGACTTGTAAGCTGTATGACTCGTGGGCTGTATGACTCGTGGGTGTCGGTCTCGTGACGTGCACCCTTTATTTGACCACTTCCATAGACTGGTGTCATTCATTCCTCTGAGGCACTCCATGTTCCTTCAATGCTTAAACTTGGAAAAAGTGCAACTTTTCATTGTTGTCTTTAAAGTTAATGTGCTCAGTAATGCATGACATTTGCCAACACCATTGGGTATCAATGGAAAGAGGAAGAGTTCCCTTTTCTTCACAAATGACATTACACTCTCCAAGGTTGACATTATACCCACGAAACAGTAGCCCTCTAAAGTTGGATTACCTTGTTTATACGCACTCTAGAGTAAAAATGATTAAAAAGCTTTTCTTGTATCGATGAAGCTGTGTCTTCATTTGTTGCTTTTAGCTGATCGTTAACGGGGAAAGTCTGCTGCCGTTAATTCAGCGGTTTAAGCTTATTTACTGATTTTTGTCCACCATTGACCTCTAGCAAGAGCTTCGCCCATCGTAAGATATTCAACAACAGCTCTGCACGGGTTAAGGTCGTATAATTGGGTTTGAAAAAAAATATGTTGAACTGAAAACATTTTAAAATGATCAGTTTCATGAAGCTATCTTTCAACAGAAAATAATTCAAATCGCGCCGGTTATGTGTATCCGAGTGTCAACCGACATGACCCTCGAAATTAGATTAGTAGTTACAAAACTTATGAAATACTGTAAATACTGCAAGTTTTGGCATAATCATAACTAATAAGGGAAAACATCACGTTGTCCTATACATTAGTGTACATGCACCCGCATTGTTACCTGATGGTTCATGAACCACTTTAAAATTCCCCAGGAGGCTGATAGCAAGAGATAAAGATTGTGTGTGTGTGTGTGTGTTTGTGTGTGTTTGTGTGTGTTTGTGTGTGTTTGTGTGTGTGTGTGTGTGTGTGTATGTGTGAGTGTGTGTGTGTACGTGTGTGCGTGTGTCTCTCTCTCTGTGTTTACAAGCGTTATGTAAATATTAGAACCTAATCACTGTGAAATACAGCTTTAACAACATGGCTGTAAGTCAGTCGGAATAATCGAAACGCGTGTGTTCAGCGATGCTCACTACCGCGTAGGCCTATATTACCAATAAAGTACCTTGTCAAATTTCGTATGCTTTAAGGCTACCGTTAATACTGGGACACTCTTCTTCATTTTCTTCCTTTCCTAAGGCGCCGTTTCCTTCGGCTTCGTTTTAACCTTGTCTTTTGTTCATTTTTATTTGCCTTTTTGTTTTGACTGTTTGCCTGATAGGAGACTGTACTTGCTTATGATGAGAGCGCTCTTCCGCACAGAGATGTGAAGAGCTACTGAAATGGAGCTGCTCGTTATACGCTTGAGAAACAAGCATAAAAAACACAAACGTATTAAGGTCCTTTTTGTCCCAGACAATTCATGAAGAGATCTACCCCCAATAACCCGATATATCTACATGCGTAAAAAGTTGGCATTTTCATCACGTGATCTAGTCCACTCAATCAGGGTTCAGATTAAAAAAGAAAATGCTTCTGAATGACTATAAATTCTTATCTCATCGTGGATATATTAACTGGTGATTTATTTTTGTCTAAAGTAAGGGCATATACAGGCCTATAGGTATCGATTAGTCAGTAAGTCATGGCGAACGTAATGAAAATTACTCAATTTGTGCTTTGTTTAGGTATAGCAGGCTAAGTATCGTAAAATTCATATTTTGCTGATGATGTCCTCACTGATCTAAAACTGTCTGATATAGCTAGAATTCATATACGTGTTGTACCGTAAGAAGAAACAAGCCCATGGCAGGTATGGAATTAAGAATAATTAATCATTGTGTGGAAAGTTGTAAACTATAGGCATAGAGCAAACACACAACGATGTGACAAATAATTTAAATGAATTAATACGACAGTCAGCCCATCTTTGCATGCTTTCTTCGTTTACTAACTAATCACCTTTCTTTTCCAGGCGGGTTCGCATAGGCCGAGGTAACTGTAGGTAAATATAAATCTGTTAACAGCCCCATTATCGCAGGCCTGTAGTTAGGCTTAAAGGGGCATTCCAGACGATTTATTTAATTTCACATCATATAGTACATATAAGTCGATATAGTACCATGTATAGATTTGCTGGATTATTGTGGTCCTTTAGCAGACAAACCAATACTCTTAACCCCCCCCCCCAAAAAAAAAAAAAAAAAAACCAAACAAACGAAACAAAAACAAAACAAAACAAAACAAAACAAAACAAAACAAAACAAAGGACTATTATACACTTTCAGTAATGTGTCAACGCAATTCCATTACAACACCACTTGCTTAACAGTTTCACCTGTGTGGAATATTTATGCATTGTTTTTTGTTCTGCTTCCTTGAGCACCCAATTATGCATTCTTATGTGAAGCTGCTATAATACGTCGTCATCCTTGTTCATAAACCAATTTTGATAACATTCATATTCCTCATCCCAATCACTATACATTCTGAAACTATGTGCCCAGTAGAGTGTAAATTTATACATTGTAAATATTAAAGTGCAAATGTCTGAAAATCGTCCGGCGAAATTCTCCTGTAATAATAGTACGCAGAGATGTACAATACATTACCTGTTCCTTGGACGTTTTGTATTCGCAAAACGTACTTGGCTGGCGGCTCAAGAGGCGGGGATTTCCCTTCCTCGAGACACCTGCGTCGAGTGGATCCTGAAAAAGTTTTGCGAAGGGGTTGTTTGTTTTTTCTATAGATGCCCCGCGTGCCGCTGGAAGTGCGTGATCTGTTGGTTGACGGTCTGTGTGTCACCGCCACCGCGTACCACGTCTCCATCTCTAGCGATAGCGCCTAGAACCCTGCACGTTCAGCGTAGGGGTGCCCTACGGTACCCGCGCCAGATGTGTAGGATCTAGGGGGGCTCGAACGCGCCCTACGCGATAGAATAGTGTGTTCAAGTGCATGAGATGCAGATCTGGCGACAATGCAATGACACTTTGACAGCTGGTACAATTTTTAATGAGCGGTATTGGTACTTAGATGTTGATCAAAAAGTTCATGTGCTTGTGTGACAAAAGCTAGGTTTCCAGCCTATTGATGGCGGGCAGAACAACCTGGGAAGTGGCCCCTGTTGGAGCTTTTAGTGTTATTGACATTGCATTTGGTAGGTGTGGTTCCAGATATCAGATCTAGGCTGATCGCGAGTAACGTTAGAAGGAATAGCATTCTGAATTAATATTTAATACTAGGCCTAGGACCTTACTCATAATAGCTGTCAATTTGTAGCTGGTGGAATTGTGTACTCTGATCGAGTGGTTGATGTGCATTGTGTGAATGATGGCGTGATGGAGGGTGTTTGATACTGCAAGGTAATATCTTGAAGAACATTGTAGCCTGTGCAAGAATCCTTTTGTTGCTATGTGCATGCAGCGTATTCCATTCCAGTTGGCTATCGCAAATGAGAGTGATACTGAATACTGATAGTGATTGAAGTCTGTATCAGTGTATAGTAATTGTGATGGATGAATCTCACAGCTGCTCTCTTTTGTACATTGTCTTTCAAACAAAAACAAAACCCCACAAAACAAAAAAACAAAACACCTGCCAGGTACTCGTGTGACGTTTCATGTAATTCTTATTTTCAGATGCTCATTCTGACAAAGATTGTATTTACTGATGGAAATGCAGAATGATGAGTGGGTCCTCTTTCAGGACCACACTAATCCAACTAACAAATCTAACAGAGGTCTATGGCATGTAAACTCATGATAGACCATAAAACGAATGGTGGCATGTTCCATCTAGCATAGCCCTTCATGATTCTAGCATAGCCACCTGCACGAGTGATATTTCCATACAGACATGGCCCATGATATTTTCTTCAGCAATTTCCACTTTAATTCTACATTGTCACTATATCTTCCTTTGCTATATAATGTTGGTTTTAGCAAAGTTATCTCTTTTTTTATTTATTCCTTTTAATGTTTCTTCCAGCAATTTCTGTGCCTGATTCTTCAAGTGTTAGAGAGTCTGTCACTCGACCCACACAATCATGCTCCGATGCAAGCCGCGGGACTGGCCCATCGTCTAGAAAGTATTCTCAAGCTGCAGCGTGCTGAACCATCGGAAGCCGAGGAGAGTGTCTCTGGGCAACCAGCTGGTCCTGCAGATAGCAAAGTGCTGCATCACATACAGCTGCACGCGGGACGAATTCTGGTCTACCACGGCTACATCGAGCAGCTGCAGCGGCATACGTCGGCATCTATTCTTGAACTTGAAGGTATGTACCGGTACTCCTCAAAGCTCCATGATTGCAAAGTTCAGTTCTAATATCTGCCTGTTTATTTATTACCGTGGGTATGTCAAGTGCTTGTTGCTGTGTGGTATGTCATCATAGCAGTCATTATAAAATGGGTTCAAGAATGTAGCCAATTGGAAGCGCTGAAATGAGTCATGTGTGCGTGCATCAATTTCTCACTAACATGCGTGGCCTGACGTCACAATGTTTACACTAGCAGTGCGCACTCAATCAATTGTTATAAGTGCGTCGCGCGCTACTATACGCGCTGTCAATCCTGTAAACAACTTCTAGTTTGGGCTGCCGGCCGGCCGGCCTTGTGTGCATAACATGTGTGGCGTACGTATACTCTTATACGTACAGTACTTATATGTGCGGGATTTCCGAGTGCGACGTGCGTAAATGTTTGGGACGAACATCTTCGGACATCTTGACTCTTTGACTGGTATTGACCCACAAAGGTACGTGAAAAATGCTGTTAGTTTTCGACCCATTTTATAAAACAAATGATGCACAGGATTATTTCGTGGCGTTAGTGGAGATGCAGCTCACTCTCGGATATTTACAATGTAGTGCAACATGCACTCGGCTTCGCCTCGTGCATGTTTCACAAATTGTAAATACCCTCGAGTGCGCTATACGTCTCCACTAACGCACTCTATCCTGTGCATCATTTGTACAGTTGTACATTATACAACACCTAAAAAGATTCGAGCTTTCATTTTGGTTGGTTGATAATCACTGCTCATCACAGGACATGCAGTTGAAAGTACCATTGCATGATGTTGCTTTTGGGTGTGCAATTTTTGTCAAGCGACGTTGGAAATTGTACAGATGACATCACCATTTAGATTGTGAATTACACCTAGGCTCATCCACTAATCAATTTTGTAGTTTTTGCATCATTACACACCTCTGATGTCACATTAATACAGTGTTAAATCTGCACCTTTGCCATAAATATGCACTCAATCAGTTATAAGCATGCACTCAGCCATTTTACTGTCAACAAGTTCTACCTTTGGTACTGCAACTGATTGCTTTTGATATGATTGTGCATGTGCCACAATACAATGTAAAACCCTTTCGCCTGTCATGCAGATTGGTTACCATTTCTATCCGAGAATTGGTGTGTACCACATCCGTTGTCGTCAGAGGTGTTGTATTAAAAACAAATAATAGTGCATGGCTCATTATTGTTGCAATGAAACAAGATTTCACATCATGAAAGATCTTTTGCTATCACATTTGTGACCGTTTAGTTTTTTACTTACACAAGTTGATGCCTACATGTAGGTTGAGCAACAACAGTAGAATATCAGACCATACAACTGAAATTCAGGAAAAGCATGATGCAAGTTCCTACGAGAGTTCTAAGATCCTTGAATTGAATGGAAGATACAAAGAGATTTATGATTATATAAGATCATGCATTTGATTGGATGTGAAGGTTGTTCAAAACATGAAGGTACCGTAAAAGTGGAAACTATCGCGATGTTGAACATTTTGCGCATTTCGCGCAAGCAGAAACTAGCACGGAAATAAAAGTACATGAATATTTTTGCTTGCCAAATGTGCCTGTAATTGATGTCTTGATTCCATGGAATTATATGCAAAACTCTTCTTACCCAGCCAAGCGCAAAAAATAAGTGAAAATATCCCCTTTTACAGTATTTCTGAAATTTTGCATAAATTTCATTTGAAACCTTCATCTGGAATCGTGTCAGTTGAATTCATTTTTGTTTGATGCAATACACACACATCGGCAGTATGTCAGAGCATTGTTTGGCAGAGTGGCATTTTCAGATTTGCGTTCTTATAACTTGATGTATATTGAATAGGATCAGTCATACAACAGAATGAGATCCTGCCAGTATGGGAAAAAAATGAAAATGCTCTTTAAACAACTTTGTAAAAGTCTAATAGTTGCATCGTATATTACTGAGTCAACTGTATCTCAAGTTAGTCAGATAACGTAAAAGAATTTTACCTTAGAGTGGTATTGTGCAAAGTCACATCTGATGTTTAGTAGCACTTGACTACAGGCCAATTGATTTCACAAAGTCTGCCGTAACATTTCATTCTGATATACATGTAATATTTTTATTGCATATAATATGACAAGATGTGTTAGATACATTTCAATCTTTTGTGATCTATAATTGAGTATGAGTACTGTTTATGCCATTTTAGATTTTATTCATTTATTTATTTTTGAAATAGTTTTTCTTGGTTTTGTTCTCAAACTGAAACATTAGCTTTGTGCTTTCTGCACGGATGGCTCGAATGTTTGGAACAGATTTGTATAGAAGTAATCATTTTTTTTTAAATTCTTCCAACTGTTAATGTGGGACCATGACTTTCATACCAAACTGACATTCTACAAGTTTTGCATGGCTGGGTTTTTTCACTCACTTTTCATTATATACGGTACATTAAATCTATATTTGGGTTTCTTGCTTATTGTTTGTTTGTTTTTGGTTTATGTCTTTTTTTTTTGGGGGGGGGATGACTGTTCTGCAAATACACTAGCTCTTCCAGAATCGCATATATGTGTACAAGCACCTGTAAAAAGGGCTCCAGTACTTGTATTCCAAAGTAAACAGGTTCGTCCCTTTTGGCTGAGAAAAATCGGTGAGGAAAAATTGGGGTTAAGGGGGCATAATTTTGCTTGTTTGTAAAATTCAATCTTCTCTGCCTAGCAAGCCAAGCTGCTGGGGCCTTACCATTTCATTAAGGCCTTCGCGGTGTCGCGACACCACGAAGGGCAAGATGGATCCTCTGATTGTGTTAGCCGCTGATTGCGGAATATTGACGTAGTCCCAGGGACACGGGCGGTATTGATTGTCTGAAGATGACTGGCTGCCCTCCTTTATCAACTCTGAGCCGCGAGTCCTGTCGGGGCAACAATTTTCGCAACATGCTCCCCTGTCAGTTTAGATCCCCGGCAAGAACGGATGAGGCTTATTGGCGTGCTGTGCTCGAGGAGTTTGGCCAGCCTCTTGAAAGAATGGGATTTCAAGTCATGCTAGGAGTTGTGACTTGTCTGAAAGGCTTGTGTGATGAGATTTTTGCTTCGGCTGGGAATCTTTTTTTTATTCTTCTTCTTTTTGTCTGAAACAAAAAAATCTCTCAGAATTTCATTTCTTCACTATGTTGTGGTGGTCTTCAGTTTGCTTTGGGATGAAAATAAGTATGCCATTCAGTGGATTAATGGGATAAGAATGCCCTATCAGTACTCATAAATGAGTTTCATATTTACTGTGTACACTTATTGATTTTTTTCCTTGTTTCCAGGCATTTTTTAGATAAAACACTGTACATATGCATGACACTCCACAAAAAAATGTTTTCAAACCATTTGAATCCTACTAAACCGTGTATAATGCTTCGTACCTCTACCAAACATCAGTTCCACTATTGAATTTCAATTTGTATGAAAGTAGTACAGTGTAATTTATTACTAGTACTACAATTTGAATGTGTAGATCATATGCAAAGAAGAATTTATATTGCTGTCATGTTTTATCACTTTGTTCATGTATTATAGTAGAAGCATTAATTTCTGTGCTTATATTTTTTTTTTCTTGGACCACTGTCTCAAAATGTCAGTGCTCTCACATGAGGAATTTTGACTTGGCTTTTAAGGAGTTGATAAATCCACAGGGTTTCATATTAGTGGATGTTTTTCAGTAGCATTGCTGTCTCATTTTATTTGACAGTTTTTATCAAGCGTACAACTCAGTTGTAATAACAGGGCCGCTCTGCATGCGGTGTTATTAGCTATTATGTTGCAATTTTAGTAGCAGTGGGCGTAGTTGCCTTGGTGTAGAGTAATTGATCCCAGAGGTATCAGCATAGAATATGAGACCTTCTTCTCCAAATCCAGACATAATTCCATGAGTGCTTCTAAAGTGTATAGAGATAATTAAGTTAAGATGATTAGATTTGTAGGTCATACAACACCGTCATTTTACAATAGTTACAATTCCTATCAGAGTTAAGCGTGCTTTTCGATCATTTTATGACTATTCATTTGGCAACAAAGCTAATAACTGATTGTTTGTAGTTGAAATTACATTTCAATTCCTAAACAATGTTGGAATTATCAAAAACTTAATTAGATATTTTCTATGATTGTTGCTTTGCATAAAACCCCCCAAATTATCCTGAATGGATTATAGCTGTTTGGAGATGTCTTTAATAGTGTTTTGCTTCTTTTCTTTTTTTCCCCCCTCTAATCCTACAGCTAAAGTATGTGGCCAGGATGTTTCGGAGTATGAGTATGCCTGCTTCCATCTCAAGATCCAGCAAGCCAAGGACATCCCTCCGGCCACATCCCTGGAGCGACTGGTCCTCCTGTCCCTCAGCCAGGGCGAGCGGGGCAGCAGGTCTCCCTCTGTTGTCTCCTCGGAGAGACTCTCACCCATCGCCGCCAAGCGGTCCTGTCTGGTGGTCGAGAATGCCCTGCAAGTAGACAATGAAGAGGTGTGTGTCTTCCTTACATTGCTGGTTACTTTAAATTTGCTCACTATACAACGTACATTATAGGAGAGAGCCTCCTGCTGTGAGGCGTATGATGTATGCAGTGGCAGATCCAGGGGGGAGCACACCAACGGTACCGGGCGCGCGCCTCCCTGTTCATTTTTGTTAAAACAAAAGAAATAAAAAGAGAAAATTGGAGGGAGCGCCCCCCCTTTACGGACTTCCTGGATCCGCCCCTGGTATGCTGTCAGATTGTAACTTCAAAGCATATAATTTAGTAGACACATCTTGATAAAACTAAAAGATAGACCTTGATCTCCTTCCTGTCATAGCCAATAGAGCCATGGGGTAGCTACTATGGATGCCACAATAGTACACTGGAGCCCAGTAATTGGAGAAGATGGGCCATAATGTTTCATAGGGCTGAGACATACTTCATGTAGGTTTATTTCACCTATATACTGTACAACTGCAGCTGACATGGTTAACCCACACAAGCAGCCTCACTTGGGCTACCGTACGTACATGGTAGGGCTACCTTATTCATGGCCAACTCACACAATAGTACCTCACATACTGTAGGGCTACTTTGCATTAGGCTATATCCGTCTAGATCATGACCGAATCACATATTGCTAACTCACATAGCGCTACCAGGGCTACCTACCATCTCACTCAATTCTACCTCACATGTAGGGCTATATACTTTACATTACTGTAAAAGTGGATATTTTCACGTGAGTAATTTTTCGCGCTCGGTCGGGTAAGATGAGTTTCACATGCTTTTGAATCTGCGGAATCTCGACATCCACTAGTGGAACACATGGCAAGCAGAAATGTTCGCGTGCTTTTATTTTCATGCTCGTTTCTGGTTGCACGAAATGCGCGTAAATTTCAACACCGCCAAAATGTCCACTTTTACAATACCTTGACAATATTACATGGCCGACTCACACAATTAATGCTGCCTCACATACACTGTATAGGGCTACTCTACATGGGGCTGCCTCACATAGGGAGCTTCTTTGCATGGAGCTCTTAAATCTCACATGTGAATACCTTGTACAGTGCTACCTCACTGTAGAGGGCTACTTCATGTATGGTTATAACCGTACAACACATGGGGATAAATCACAGAGAGCGATTTTACATAATGCTACCTCATTCAAATGTAGCACCACTGTGTCCAGGGACCTGCTACAAGCTGCCTAATGTGAACCTATAATCTCTTTTATTCAAGACAGTAGCAACTAGCGTTTCAGTATGATTCTCACTACGAAAATGTTATACTGCAGCGTATTGGTAGCTACAGAACTTTGTATTCATATCAGACTTCAACTGCATTATACATGTTGCAAAGTGCTTGGAGAGATCATCCAATAATGCATAACAGATTGTTCCCTGCAAATAGTGTGATGCTTTGCTTGTAGCCCTGTGGGGTGGCCCCTCCATATGTATCATGCAGTGGATGAAACTGCTTTTACATACCAACATGGCAAACTTGAACTTTGACCTTCCAACCACCTTGCAGTTATCACATTAAAAAAAATGTACTTTTATTGTACATGCATGCTTTGTCAGTACAAAGTAGCTAGATAACTATATTTTGAAATGAATTTATGCTCTATTACTGGGCTTTGCAGCTAGCCTTTTAATATGTGACTATAGCATGTCAACATTTGTAATGTTGTTATTTTGTGATACCTTATAGTCTGAAAGCATACCTGTAGACAACTTATTTTGTTGTGTGCTGTTGGAATAACATGTTTATATCCTGCATGCACAGTTGGTTAATATCACATGCTTTTCACATCTCCTTGTGAAAGTACATTCTAACAATTGATGTGACAAGAGCAAACTTTTGAAGACCCTTTTAAAATTCTAATTTTTGTTTTCATCAAGCCTTGAAAATGTATGGTCTTTATTCCTTTTACATGTACATCGCCCTATCATTATAGACCCCTTGAGAATAGCAGGCCCATACAAGGCTCCTATAGCCGCTCACACACTGTACAAATTTCCACGTGTTACCATGGGCTTTTTCCTATTTTATGAGTATCTCTTTCTCTAAGTAACTTTAAATACCAATTATCAATTTTTTTCTGTCTATCTTTTCATCCATCCATCCATAATAATCTTATACCTGTATCTATCCATGTACAATGTAAGTATCTTTCTGTCAGTGTATCTAGTATTAGTGATATTAGTAGTAGTAGTAGTAGTAATAGTACACTGTAGTTGGTAGTTAAGTGTAGTAGTAGTGGCAGTCGTAATATCATCATTGTGGTTATCAAATGTTACAAATATCATCCACTGTGCAAAAAAAAAAAAAAGTTGTATTTTTTTTCTGTGTGCTAACCATGGTTAAGTGATCATCAGGTTGTTACGCCTTGTTTGATTTATTTTCTCTTTAACAACAGACAAGCAGCATGGGGCGTGGCTTGTTTCAGAGGGAGGCGGAGCCTGAACGTCCGGACGGAAGTTGCCCCCTTCTGGAGAGTCTACCGGTCTGTGTCCCACCACCCATTGCATTCCGGTGAGTTGTTGTCTCTTCTGTGTTTTGCATGCATGCAACATGCAACTGGAATGCCTCTATTGTATTTTATTTTTGTTTCTTTTTTAATAAATGTGCTTCTTGTTTGATTTAAGACTTTCTGTACTAATTGTTGATGTAGCATGCATAGTATGTGCAATATTTCTAATAAGGAAACAAAATGATGTTTGCCTTCAAAATATGTGACTTGCTGGGGCATTAGTGTGTTTTTATGCCGCCACCATGAAGTGTTGTCAGAGGCATTATGCTTTCAGGTTGTTCGTCTGTCTGTCCATCTGTCTGTCCATCTGTTATGGATTTTGTGGATGATGTATTACTAAGAACCATCTGATGTATCCAAACAAAACTTGGCATATATATACCTGAGTCAACAGAACTGTGCTATCAGCTTGTGAGTGCACATGCTCAATGTCAAAGGTCGTGCAATATACGCTAGTCAAGGTCAAATGCTGAAACATCACTATTTCCCCCATGCCTCTGCGATGCCTATGCATTTTCTTGAAACTTAGTGTGTACATGTATTACCAGATCAGGATTCTCAAGAGAAAGTTTTGGTCATGAGGTCAGAGGTCAAAGGTCAAGTGAAAATGGTAAAATTTCACTGTTTTCGTCGATGTCTCAGAAAGTTCTTGAGTTATCTTCATTAAATTTCTTAGTACATACAACACATTGCCAGACATTTTCTTTGAAGTTTTAGGTCATGAGGTCATAGATAATGAGTCCAGAGTGAGATAAAATTGCTGAAATTATACTATTTTATGCTGAAATTACACTATTTTCTCCATACCCTGGAAATGATTGAATGTATCCACTTGCCAGAAATGCATTAGTGATATATGTTAACATACTGTATATGTCGTTGTGCATTACTTGCACTGGGCATTGCATTATGAATACATTTGATAGTGGGAACACTTATAGTTTTGCAGATAGAGTTTTATGGGAAATATGGAGATCTGTAAGAATAACACTGCTTCACATTGTGCATTAACTGTCTTACTGCTCATAAATGAACTAATTCTTTGGAACAAAAACAAAGCAAAACAAACACAACAAACAACAACATGGTTGGGGTGCATGACATGATACATTTTAGGTTTTTTTTTTTTTTTTTTTTTTTTTTCAAGATGATGGTAATGTCTTTGCAACAACTAAAACATCAAAGAACATAGTAAATGTCTGCCCTGGCAAAAAAAAAAAATGAATAAATGAAAAACATAAAGAAACAAATGCATTTACAAAAAAAATAATATGATGAAAATTAACTTTGCCTTTTTTTTCTGTTCATAAATCTCCTTTTAGTATGAAAACAAGAATTTCTTAGATGCCAAGTGTGTGCTACAAAATGACTCATGTGTGGCAAACACGATGGGAGTTATAATGGGGATAAGGGATGGGGGGAAGGTACCCATTACATGATGAAAATCTTGATGCGCCTGATGAGCATTTAAAAGGTCAATCTAGTAAATCTGCCGTAAATTCTGGCAGACGCAGGCTCTCCATATTCATGGGGAGACCGCAGACGGCCAGCGAGAGGGGAGAAAGCGGAGTACCCCTGTGGAGATCCTCTGCATATTTTTACAATTTATTATTTTTTCCCAAGGTTTGCCTGGCTCACAGTGCACAACATTCATTTCACTACACTTTGTTTCTAGCCAGTCACACTGTGCTCTGTACTGCACACCTGTTGCTCAGCTATTCATCATTTCGTCGGTTGAGAATGATAAGGGCGTTAAGTTGCCATCAAACCCATAGTGTTCAAGACAACTTAACGCTCTTCTCATTCTCAGCAGACAATTTGTCTATTTAAGCAATTTTAGATAATATTTACGTGAGAATTTTACTGGCTAAATGTTCCTTGAAATAGTTATTTTCCAAGTCAAGATGATCGGGAGAGGCTGGGGGAGGGTGCCATTGATTTATTTAAATGCATTTGAAGGCAAGCAGAAGGATGCCTATGGGACACCTATTGCAACGGGTCTAGGGCAGTTACCTTCTGGGCAATTACCCCGGACCCTTCCCCTGGCCCTAATCCTAATACTTATCCTGAACCTAATCCCAACCCTAACCCAAACTCCTAACCCTAAACCTAACCCTAATCTTTACTCTAACCTTACCACTAACCAGTATTTAGCAGGGGGTAATTGCCTTCTGGGGGTAATTGCCCGGATATGATTGCAACAACATCTTAGATTCATACAAGTTGCATTTTTTCTTCATAAATTATTACATGACATTTTATAATCTTCATGATGCTACCTCCATTTCTTTACAATTTAAGCATAGAGAATAACAGTTGACAAGAGCTGTGTGGTAGAATTGTGCGGTGACAAAATCGAAATATGATGTTGCGATACAGATAAAGAAGAAGCAGCAGCCACGTTTTATCCATTGTAGACACTGGATGAGTTTTTTTCTCCTTTTCATTTACCTGTATGTTCACATTTGTCATGATTCTGAGAACATTGTTCGCAGTTGTAAGATGTTGCAATATTGCAATTTGTAGTCGTGATGCGGGTATCCAGAATCAGATTTTGTGGTGATTAAGTCAGCATGAACTGTGATCTTAGAGGGCGTACGTGGAAAGACTCACTATAAATCTTCTCAATTTCAAGAGCAATTTGAGGAATTCCTCACACATTCATTTGTACTTGATATCATTGGTTGAAATTATTGGAGGCAATCAATCATTCCACCACTTTATTTTATATATCATTTTTTTTATACTAAATGCAAAAAAAAAAATGAGAGAAATGTCATATCTATCACTCTATACTGCTGTCTTAAATTAATGTCAACTCGAGTCATTAGTTGCAAAATAATTTGTATGAGGAAATATGAAAATCCAGATCAAAATGACAAGTTTGCCTGTGTGTTATATGTAAGAGAGAGAGAGAGAGAGAGAGAGAGAGAGAAGGGAGAAAGAATGACAATGGAGAGGGAGAGAGCTAGGAGAATTGAGCTGGAGGATGAGTAAGAATGATGGCAGGTAAATCAAGCTGACATGCGAAACTGAATTGAAATTCGAGGATGGATGTGAGGAATCTATGATGGGAAAGAGGAGAGACGGAGAGAGCTGATACAGAGATTCAGAGATACAATGACTGAGAACATTGAAAGAACTACATGATGAAGATAGAAACTTTTCAACTCGTTAATGACACAAAGTATTTTGGTTTTCTTGCATCTCACAAACAGTGCCAGTAGATGCAAAAGTTGGCATCTGGAGGCATTATGATTTTAGAGTCCTAGAGTACATAAAGAGTATAGTTTTCCTACTTAAATTCAGTTTAGTAAGAAGGAAAAAAAAATCAGGCTTTATGAAGTCTATAGGTGCATACGTAACATAACGGGGACTTGTGTCCTTTTACCACACAGCATGGATGTGTGTGGTCTGGTATAATATGCGTTCGAGAACCACATTAATGCTGATGAAGATGCAAACCCTGGAAGCAATGGTAAAATGCAAAATGTGGGTGACTTTATCTGAAGAGAGATGAAAACCAAGATTCTCCTCAGAAACTCAAACTTTTGAGTGTTTGTATTACCTCCTTGTACAGATGTCATGGTCTGAAAGTGTTATTTTATATTTTCAGAGGTTTTTTTTTCAGGTTTCTAGAAGTAAACATCTTTTTTCACACTTGTCAGAAGTTTAGCCCAAAAAATGGAGATATATGTGACTGTGCATCACAAAACCAACAAAAAGTTGCATGCCCTGATTTTGTGTGAGGACTGAAAACAGGTGAAATGGGTCAACTTAGCCAATCTTAAGTTTTGCATATTTTCTGAAAGAGCAAGTCTTCTTCTACATTATGGTTCAGTTTGGGATCATAAAACGAACAGGAAATTGTGTTTGTAGCAGTTTTTCTCAAACACTTTATTGTAGAACAGTGTGATTAGGTGTGTCTTATAGAGTTCCCTTTTCATTTCTTAATAACGCTGTACACACTTTGAACACTTTCAACTCTAATAACTTTAGAAAGGATGATGCTACTGCCTTGAAAGTTAGCATTGATCATGGACAGAAAGTGTTGATAATGCAAGTTCAATTTGAGCTTAATCTACTCTCTAAGGAAAATTGAGTGAAAATAATAACTCTTAAAGGAGTGAATACAAAACAGAGTGAATTTGGAGTGAATTTTGAGTGGAAATGTTCATTTTCACTTGTTTTAGAGTGACCTCAGGGATCACTTACAAAATCTTCAAGTGATCCCTGAGGTCACTCCAAAATGAGTGAAAATGAAAATTTTCACTCAAAATTCACTCTAATTTCACTCTTTTTTTGTATTTGCCCCTTTAAGAGTGGATATTTTCACTCGATTTTTCTTAGAGAGTAATAATCCCTTCATTAGTTGTTGCTCTCGTGGTTTACATCCCGTTTTTGTGCCATTCATTGCACAGCTATGGTTTGTAGTGTGTCTTGGTAAAGATTTAGCGCTTGAATAGACCTTGTACTTCTGAGCCTCTTTTCTCAGTTCACACTTTTTCGGAGTGTGTGCTTTCTTTCCCATATTTGGATAGGTTAGGAGAGTCCATTCGAATTGAGTTATACATCATTCTAAAGCTTAAAGTCTGCTCTTTTGGAATTTGCTCTTGAACTAAAAATCCATGCCTGGCGACTTTTTGTTGGTTTTGTGATGCAGGCTCACATATGATACAAGAATATTGTTTAATGCCTGTTTAAAGCTACACTGTGCTTAACATTTGTTTTGTGTCCTTGGCATTTGAGTGTCTTCTAAATCACAAAGTGCCCAGCATGCACTCTGTTAACCCATTAAAGACTACTCCCATGTATATCTCGGGGAGGTGTCTGTGGAAAATGCATGTTGAAGCAAAATCAGCTTGTCCTCAATGAGTTAAGAATGCTGGCATTGCCACTGACCACCGGCATCGTCACCGACTAAGTACTGTTCTAACATCAAGTCCAGTGTTAAACATATATTATTTTGTCCTGTCTCAGGTGTGCATATGCATAGAAGAGAATTAATCTTGTCTTGGCTGTTGCTGCAAAATTGTGCAGTTAGCATGTGAAACCCTATAGAATTTTACACACAGTATATGTGTGTAAAACGTACAGGGCCCTGTTGTTGCATAAGAAGATGCAGTCAAACATAAGTCAGAAACTCAGACATAAGGCAGGCATCAGCCAATCAGAATTGAGCATTCACAGGCCAATATGTGGTTTTGTGACTCACAACTGCATACTCTTTCTCAACTTTTATGCAACAGGGGCCAGATTTAAATATTGCTGGCTCGTGTGCATACTGTACAGCATTTACTTTAATATGCTCCTCAATATGCAGCAGTTAGTGAATTGCATGGCCACATGAGAATGGAACAGAATTGGTTTAAGTTTTTGCAGAGGGGTAATTATATTGATTTATTAATGATGACAATTATATTGGAGGGCCATATTTCATGATATCAGAATACCAGAAGTTATTGCCCTCCTCAGGGCCACATAATTTATGTTGCCGTATCTTGTGCAATATTTCCTGGTATCCCATTCAATACTATTTGATTTAGAATTTGATTATATGTCATATTAAATGTATTGAAAACCGCTGAAAAATAGAGGAATCTTTGAAAATCTTCTAAGTTTATCTCTATATTTATTTTAATTGTTATGTCAATCTTGAACACACAGTTTTTAACTTTTAACTGTGATTATGTACTTACCCAAAATAATTTTTGGTTTGTATATGTATATGTTTGATTTGATTGATTGTATATTTATATGTTTTTTAACTGAACTTGTGGAAATAAACTAAACTGAAACTGAAACTATATTCAAACCAGAAGTGGTAGAGATAACAAAGTTAGGGCTCTGAGTAAGTGCATTTAAGAGTGTGGGGATCAAATTAGGCCAATTTTCACATTTTCATTTTCTTCTTAAATACGCATGGTCAGACTTTTACCAAACTTGGCAGGTGTTATCTTTAGGGTAATATCATTTATGGGAACCATGGCCCAGATTAGATAATTTCCAAAAATTATTGTGTACAAAACCAGAATATTAGATGTAAAATGCTATTTACAAATAAGTATGTATTTCTGGAGTGCCCCAATTGGTGGGGGGGAGGAAACCAAATTGTTTCATAGTGTTTACATTTTCATCATCTTCTTGAAAATGCATATATTCAAATTTGTCTCCAAACATGGCAGGTATTATCGTTAGGGTAAATAATGGGCACCATATCCCTCTCAGCTCCCCCCCCCCCCATCCTAAAACTCTTCTACATGTAAATCTTCAAAAAATCTTCTTCTATCAAACTAGAAATGCTTTTATTAGATGCATTTGATAGTGAGTGCACTCAATTTCAAGTTTATTTATGGCAGATCCAGGATTGCCCCCCCCCCCCCTGCAGTTAGTACCAACCTAGAAGCCCGCTTTTTATGCCTCCGCCCGAAGGGTGCCGGAAGCATTATGTTTTTTGGTTGTCTGTCCATCCGTCTGTACGTCCGTCCCCATTCGTTTACGTGATAACTTGAGTAATATTTAGTTAAATTCTACCAAACTTGGTCCAAGTATAAAGTATGATGGGGCAATTACTTGATTAGATTTTGGGTGAAATCGACATGAGGCCAAAGGTCAAAGGTCAAGGTTAAATCATGACATTGTATCCGTTTACATGATAACTCAAGACCTGATCAAGAAAATTTCACCAAACTTTGTTCGAGAATGACGTATGATGGTGCAATTACTTGATTAGTTTTTGAGTGAAACTGGCCAGAGGTCAAAGGTCAAAGATCAAGGTCAAATCCTAAAATTTATCTGTTTACACGATAACTCAAGACTGGATGAAGCAGCTTTCACCAAACTTGGTCCAATCATGATGTATGATGGGGCAATCAGGTTAGTAGTTTTTGAGTGAAATTGGCAAGAGGTCAAAGATCAAAAAGTCAAGGTCAAATGCTGAAAATTTAGCTATTTCTCCCATATCTATGCAATGCCTAAAGGTATTTTCTTGAAACTTAGTGTAGACATGTACTACTGAATGAAGATTCTCCTGAGAGAGTTTCAGGTCATGAGGTCAAAGGTCAAAAGGTCAAAGGTCGGGTGAAAATGTTAAAATTTCTCTTTTTTCCGTATCTTGCAAATGATTCATGGTATCTTCATAGAACTTGGTACGTCTCAGTGTACTGACTGGCAGAGACTATCTAGGGAATTTAGGGGTCATGGATCAAAGGTCAAGGTCAACCTGTCATTTCAATATTTTGCCAGTTATGTGAAACTGTCATCACACATTGTGAAGACATTGTATACACATATTAAGAGAACCATGAATTATGGCGGAGGCATACCAGTCGCCATTTCTAGTTACTGCATCTTCTTCAAAATGCATGGTCAAATTTCCCCCAAACTTTGCAAGTGATAGTATAGTACTCTCCGCTTAATTGGATACTGCATAACTGGGTACTCCACTTAATTGACATACAAGCTAAAAAACTGTTTCCGATGCATGCTCTTTTTACCAGATAATCGGATAGTCATTCTGGTTTAATATGGGTAGGAATTTTTCAGATTAACGTGATCTATTTCCAAAGTTTTTCTCAGAAATCTTTTACAATTCATTTAAATGGAAATTATGAAGAAACTTTGAGGTGCTTTAAGTTGATAGAGAGCTCATCAAAGGTGGATATTTTGATTTGTTGAATGTGCAGTGTATGACCGATTCGCCATATCACTGATACAAGTAGATGCATTTATGCTTGCCATGTGTGAACCCATGCGCCAGCACCACACACGCTACCACCAACACACACACACACACACACACACACACACACCCCCTCACAGTAACACTCTAATTACTATGCATGTGCCTAAAGTTAGCTCTTGGAAAGAAACAAAGAATGAACTAACTACACTGAGACTTTCTTCAGGCCATCAATTGAAATAAATTTTCGGTTGCCATGAAACACGTGGGGACACAGCAGAAATGGCTGCAGTATTTAGCTGCATGTATGCATAGGAATCTAGCTTCAAATGACACATGTTAAGAAGTGTGCATGTGGCTTGATAAGGATTCAGGGCTGCATGCAAATTGTTTGAAAAATTATGCTTCAAACAATATTCTAAGGCTGTTGTGTGACTTTAGATAAGCTGTGGCTGTATTAAAGAGACATACTGTGTCTGACGCGGAGGGGTGTGTGATTAGTATGAGCTATTTGCATTGTGAATGAATTAACATGCATTTTGGTTTGAATAATCGGGTACCGGTACTCCGCTTAATCGGACTAGAAATCCTCTGCCAGACCCTACCCGATTAAGTGGAGACTACAGTGTTGTACATTTAGACCCCGTTTACAGTGCGGGGCTGGGCCAAGCCGCGGCCGAGCCCAGCCTCAATTGCGAGGCCGGGCCCCGCAATTTTGTCCGTTTACACTGCCGGGTTCAGCCGCGCTTTTGATTCAAACCTTTCAATTTGTTGTCGTAGTGGCGCTCTGCTTGTAAACAAATGCAATTTGGTATTGTCTGGTTTTCAGACCCTTTGCCAAATGAATTCCGTGGCGACAAAGTCGCCGTTCGGGCAAAGGCCTTTGCCGAAGGAAAGAATCCTTTGCAGGACAAAACCACCATAAACTATACTAGTTTTCGACGTTGAGGGGGTTAATATCCTGAATAGCGAAAGATACAGGCAGAGGGTTTGGAAGCCAGACTAAAATTGGCCGCGCAATTGGCCGCGCATTTGGCCCAGTTTGCGTTTACACCAAGAAAAGGGCGGGCTTGGCCGCGGCTCGGCCGCGGCCGAGACCACCTCCAGAGCGAGGCCAAATGCGAGGCCAATTTTGGCCTCGCATTTGGCCTTTTGCGCGTTTACACTGAAGCGGGGCTGGGCACGGCCGCGGCCAAGCCGCGGCCGAGCCTCGCACTGTAAACGGGGTCTAAGTTAACAGGCACCATACCCCCTTTATAGAAAGAAGTGTTTCATCACAAATAATACCAATCAACCTGGAACTTCTAACGGTAACTTGTTAGCTTTTTCATAATGGTGGCAGAGGTGGTGTTGGTGTTAGGGATGTGTGTGTGTGTGGGGGGGGGGGGGTTCGGAACAGTCTAGTTGCGTGATGTGATTTTCATTTTTTTTTTTTTTTTACGTGCTTGCAGCTTAACACAATGACTGATCTGTTTGCCCATTTCCGACACGCAGAGTTTTGCAGCACATCCTGCTGGCCACCAGCGGAGGAAAGCGAAGGGGTCTGTTTGCCATGAATACCATGGCGGGGAGCAGCACCAACAACGGCAAGAGGATCCTCCAGGAAAAGGTAACCATGGTGACGGCACAACAAACGACCCGCACAGCCATCTGTCTGACCCCTTTTTGAATGCATGTACCACTGTCATCATGTATTTTCATTTTTAGTGCTTTGCATCAATTGAAACCTTCAAATGATATTCATGCATTTCTCTGACAAGAAAAAAAAAAGTTGGCAAAAAGTTCAAGTTGCATCATACACAATCAGTAAAAGCATTCGTATATCAAACAGAACTGAGCTATGTGGCTTGACCAATTATGTAAGATGAATTACTGAAATTGGATCACTGTTACCCATATCTATCTTACAGTCAACACTAAAAGATCTGATTTGTTTAATTATTCAAGTGAAATTATCTTTGCCCTTTCTTTACTTTCCAAGAATCTAATCCCACGACAAATTACAGCAACGTCAAGGCCAAAATATCAGGAGAAGATATGGAATTCTTAACTTTATGAATCCTTAAATATTTTCTTGTGATGATGTGTTTGTAATGATTTGCATACATTTGCATGTATAAAAGTAATAAGAAACATAGCAATTCTTTTGAGATGTCTGTGCATCATTTTTCATGTCTTGAACATACATTTTATCATTGTTACAGTTCGTGATGATAATAGTTTTAGAATTGAATGACACATAGTAATTATAGGAAAAATTATTACAGAGGCACTGATGACACTAGTGATGCTTTTGAGATATTAATAACAGTAATCATCATCATCACTATTGCTTATGTTATCATCATTGATAAAAATGATCTACTCTTAACCCGTTGAGGATGGACTGATTTTGCTACAACACGCATTTCCCATAGACACCTGCCCGAGTACACTCGGGACTCGTCCTCAACGAGTTAAACCAGAAACATTATCTTTGCTTTGTAATAAACTTTAAATCCATGCAATGCTCTGTATTTTCTCTACCTCCATCTTTGCTCAGTGCATATGTGGCATAAAATGTAAAAATGTTACATTGCTTTGAAAAACAGAATTTTTCTGAAAGCGTGTACATGCATTGAGGTCTTAGATTAATATGACAATTGGGGGGTTGACACCATGACACACAATCCCCCCCCCCCCCTCACCACTGAGCAGGGGTATTGCTATGAAGAATAATTATAAGTCTTAGTATGTTTTCCTCTTTCTAATGTTCCTTTCTCTGCTCTACTTTTGCTGTATTCATCAGTTGCAGTTGTGTGATACAATGCACTATTGATTTTAGTTCCAGTGTATGCTGTATCTTTATTCTCCATCATCCCATACCTCCATCTTATTCCTTCATGTTAATCCCCTTCCCCCTCCCTGTAATCCCCTCCTCCCCCTCTCTCCCCTGCTTCACCCAATAAGATACCACCATGTCATCCAATGTGTCCCATCTCCTGTACAAAGGCTGTCTGCGGAAGCTCCGTTTGCATCACATTTACAAGTAGTGCCTTAGCCTTAGGCTAGCACATGTGTTACATCCTTCACATGTTAACAAACCATCTGCTGGAATAGACGAGAAGGGCGTAGATGCCGCGGACATTTCCGTGCCGTCAATGCCCTTCTAGCGCTCAGTTGTAGATTAGGCGCTGCACAAGCAATCTTCGTGCGCAAAGTGACACAATACGCAGGGTGTGAATACATTTGGTTTTAGGAGACCTCAAACGCAGCAGATGTTAATGCGGATTGATGCATCTCCCATCAGAATCTATCACTCTTTGTGGTGGCCATGGTTACAGCTGCCTGTAGCAGCGTTTGGCAGAAAATCCAAGAGAATGGAGAAGCATTAGACACACACACACACACACACGCACACGCACACACGCATACAAAATGGCACAGAATAATCACCACAGGGTCCAAGACAATAAGTAGTTATGGGTAAGCTTACTCTACTTTAATGCCACGTTGGGGGAGAGAAAAAAGAAAGAATAATCACCAATCTGACAAGAGAATCAAGCTATCAATGGCTAATCCCCTCTTTCCTTGAGATAGCTTTGCTTACGTGAATGTACCATCAAGCATTATGGATCCTTGAAAGGACACTCACGTACAAGCCCACGCAGTCTTCTGCCTAGGGTTGCATACGATATTTATACCATTCCCTCCCATCGTATTGAAGTGCACACTTAAGCAGGGAGATTCTTAATGATGTGCATACTTCATTGGTACAGCCGGATTTTTTTTGGTGTCTTCTACGCATAATGCACAACTTACTCATATGGAATAGCAAAGTCTTGTGGCATTTAAGCGAGTAGACAACCCCAAATCATCTTGAGGAAGGAAACTTTCTTTCATTCCTGTCCCACCCCACTCTCACTACTTCAATTCTCTACGTCTTTTGGAGGAAGATCTCAAAGTTTATTTTTACATGTATACAGACTGTAGATATCTACCAAAAAGAGAAAGGCATGAGATTCATGCATATTGACAATATTTTTTGCTCGTCAGATCCAAGGGTCTATAATATATGACGAATGACATGACAATCACCCTCATCCCATATTTTGTCATCTAAGTGTTTGTTATAGAATAGAGGAAGGACTCCCTTGAGTTTCAACTGTATGTTCTTAACTAGTTTTCCCAACCCACGCAGTAGAGCATTTTTTTTTAAAAAAGTTGGGTATTAATAAAGTGAGCCATGCTTTTCTTTATTCTGTGATGAAACCTTGTTGAGGGCCACATGATGAGAAAAGCTAAAACCTAATGATGCTTTTGCTTGTCAGATTCAAGGGTTTATTATGATAAATGACATGAAATTTTCCCTTATCCTATGTTTTGTCAAAAGTGTTTGTTCAAGACGAAAGATTCCCTTGAGCTTCAACTTATTCTTCTATTAGTTTTTCCAGCCCACACATTGGGGTATTATAAAAACATAAAAGGGTGACTATTAAAGGACAAGTTCACCTTCATAAACATAAGGATTGAGAAAATGCAACAATATTAGTAGAACACATCAGTGAAAGTTTGAGGAAAATTGGACAATCGATGCAAAAGTTATGAATTTTTAAAATTTTTGTGTTGGAACCGCTGGATGAGGAGACTACTACAGCTTGTGAGTCATATGCGTACAACAGCATAAAGAAAATGTAAAAGAAAATTCAACATATTTTCACTTTTTTCGCATAATAAAAGAGCACTTGACTTGCCTCTTTCTAAAGGCAGGGGGAATAATATTACCCATAACATTTGTCGGTAACAAGTAAGGGGAATGTGTACTTTTTTTCAAAAGATGGAATTTTGTGAAATTCTCTTTATATTTTCCTTATATTGTTGTACGCATGTGACATCTAAGTTATTCATACACTGCAGTAGTCTTCTCATCCAGCGGGTACTGCACAAAAACTTCAAAAATTCATAACTTTTGAACGGATTGTCTGATTTTCCTCAAACTTTCAATGATGTGTTCTACTACAATTGCTACATTCTCTCAATCCTTATCTTTATGAAGGTGAACTTGTCCTTTAAAGTTGCTTATAAAATGGGTTCAAGAACGTAGCCAATAGGAAGCGCTGAAATGAGTCACGTGGGCTTTGATTACTTCAGTACCATCGCACTGCAGTACCAGTGCGCACTCAATCAGTTGTTACAAGTGCGTCGCGCGCTACTATACGCGCTGTCAATCCTGTAAACAACTTCTAGTTCGGGCTGTTACTACTGCTGGCCGGCCTTTCTTGTGTGCATATTAGTGGCGTACGTGACAGTACTTACATGTGCGGGATTTCCGAGTGCGACGTGCTTGACTCGACTCTCTCGAGCGAGTGCTATGTAGCTGACTGGTATTGACCCACAAAGGTACGTGAAAAATGCTGTTAGTTTTCGACCCATTTTATAAAACAAATGATGCACAGGATTATTTCGTGGCGTTAGTGGAGATGCAGCTCACTCTCGGGTATTTACAATGTAGTGCATGTTTCACAATTGTAAATACCCTCGAGTGCGCTACGCCTCCACTAACGCACTCTATCCTGTGCATCATTTGTATAGTCATGTTTTTCTGAATAAGAATTCTGAAATGAAACATGTGTGGAGTTGATGGAATATACAACATAATGAGAGAAAAGCTGAAATCTAACAATGTTGTGTATGTGGACTAGTAATATTTGTCACTTGAGTTCTATACTGAGATGAACTCTTGCCCTTGCTCGAGCTACAAACTTTATTGGCTGCAATGGTGGAATGTAAGATTCTGCAATGCAAGAATGAATTTACATGTAAAAATGTAAGTTTTCAGGGATGCGCCGCTGTCATCCTGATGTCCCTTATAAAGAGTTTACAACATAATTACAATGATTCTTCTGTGACAATGGTAACTATGGTAGCCCCCATAATATCTTCTATATTGCAAAGGTATTTCTTTTCTGTTAGACATGATGATATACCCATTTGTCCTATTCTACACTTTTTTGTTACAAACAAATCCAGCATGTTAGTACATAATACATGCAGATTTTTTTTTCCTTTTCTCCCACTTTTTTTTGCCTAGTATTTAGGATAAAATCAAGTCATATCTACTAGAGATATGAAATACAGTTGATCTATGAACAGATTGTGTGTTTTTATTATTTTGTTCTTCAAGAAATGTGCCTACCGTGTAGCAGAACATATATCACTTCTAGGATTCTTTGAAAAGAATTAAGAAACCAACTCAGACCACCAGCATCTAGATATAAGCTTCTACCCCAAATAACAAACTGCCTCTTAACCTGTTGAGGACGAGTCCCGAGTATACTCGGGCAAGTGTCTATGGGAAATGCATGTTGTAGAAAAATCAAACCGTCAGTGGGTTAAGATTGGCTGAATTTCCAAAGAATCTCAATTTTTTAATTGCCAGAACTAAACTAACCCTCTCACAATTCCTGTCTCAATGTTTTATTTGCCATTGCATGAAACAGACTGCCAGTGATAAATGCTCAGATCTTTGCTTTCGGAGTGCACATCTACTCATGTATGCCTCCATGGCATCAAACCAAAGACCAGAGAGAACATTACCAGCACACATACACATGCTGCCAATGGGGCACTATAGTTGTGATGAAAAATCCCCCCCCCCCCCCATACTAGAGTTATTAGTTTCACTCACATGAAACTGGATGCAGCCACCTGCAAGGACCAGAGATTAATATCAGTGTGGTTCCTTTCAAAGTTTTCTCTCAATCTGATAAAAGATGCATAAGTGCACATTTTTTTGTTGATTTTTTTTGTTTATAAAGCAACAAAAGCTTTTTTTTTAACCCGTTGAGGATGAGTCCCGAGTATACTTGGGCAGGGGTCAATGGGAAATGCGCGTTGTAGCAAAATCAGTCTGTCCTCAATGGGTTAACCCAGTTGGTGTTTTGTTTCATAATCAACAAAGCAATTCTATCAGGATTTCACCATAAGAGCTTGATCTTTCAGGGGAGAATATACATTTCATTTTTTTTTCAATCATTTTCTCAAGAACCTGAAGGGATATTTATATGTTACATTCATGAATCTGTGTAGCGACAGAAGCTAAATATGGAACATCACAGAAAAAATCTGTCAGACAGCCGTTACCTCGATCTATTGCTGTTCAATGATTTAATGATATTGAAGACAGGATGTTTGGTGTGTGTGTGTGTGTGTGCATACAGATTATTGTATCTTAGAATAAAAGCCAGGGTGACTAGTAAACAGGAAAGGATGGATTAGTGTTCTTAGGATAAGGTTGCCACCTGGATTGGGTGAAAGTATTGATCACATCCAAGGCAGTGTACAGTACGTATGTATCATTTCCGGGCATAGCTCAGTTCAATGAATATCTATAACAGATTATTTATGCCAAAAGACTCTTCAGGTTATAATGTATTTATATACTTTTTTTTCAGATTTACTAAAATTGGTTTTTGCTTCAGGCAGTCAGGGTTTGTTTGCTCCTAACATCCTGAGAGATAGAGAGATTCATATGAAAGGGGATTCTGTGTAAATCATGATGCCATCAGATCTTCATGTCTGGCTATATGTTTAGACTTATTCACATTTGATTTATGTTTCATGGGGAAAAAGTTTTTCTTGGCTCGTATGTAAAGTTGCACATTGAATCTGCTAGAGACAATTTGATTTTGATGTTATACACATTTAATACACATTTTTTTTTTGTCAATCATAGTTCAAATATTGTATTCAATAATGATCATGAATTGAGTGAACAGATCAAGAAGGAAAACATGTAATTTAAGAACAAAATGCATTATTGCACTTTCATTATGCAATAAGATATCTTTTCATGGGCAAAAATACCACAAATGAAAGCAGCAAAGCAAACAGAATTATTAATTTATGTACATATTTTTCCCCCTTTTTTTTTGGGGGGGGGAGATGGGGGTTTAAATGGGAGATGATTACCTTATTTTTGAGCTTGTGTCTAATAGTTAATTGATTAATCCATGTGGGATGGGCATCAAGCATTCAGCTAATTTATTTTACGGTCCATATAGATGTCTTCACAGTTCGACTTTGTACCGTACTATAAGATATATTCTGAACACATAAATCCTTGTTGATCCATGTCAAACACACATGAAGACAACTTGCTGAATTCTGCAACTGATTGGCAAATTGCCCTGTGTTGACCAAAATAGACACCATTTTGATATTCAATATTTTAGTAGTAGCCATGATAAAAAAAAAAATCATGGGCCTACATTCTCGGGTTTGACTCCAGCCAACAATCTCCTGATTACAAGACAGACATAGTATCCAGTAGACTACTAAAATTCTGCCCGACAGCCAGTGCTGGACCATTCTTGCTGAATGCTAGCTTATATCTTCCATACGTATATCTGTTAAGCCATACTTTGATTATTACATTGCCATGCATTATGTTGCCTCTTGAAACTTCTACAACTATGTCTTCATTCAAGATTTCAATTGCAATTAATTTCTCCCAATATGTGTGAATTGCCCCATTCAATCCTGGTATCTCATCCATCATATATTATACAGTGAACATGTATGTTCTTGCTTCAGGTCCTCCAGATGATGCGACGCTGGGTGGAGCACATACCAGAAGACTTCATCCAGGACAAACTGATGCGGTCGGAGGCCACCAAGCTCCTGCAGCGGCTGCGCCTCCTGGGCCTGTCGGGCCACCCCCTGGCGGACCAGCTCTCCCTCCTCTACCAGCAGCAGGAGGACACCATCTCGCTGCGCAGCCTGGGCAGCCGTTTCCGTGGCAGCCACCACCACGCCCACATCTCCCGTACCTTCTCCTCCCCGGCAGTGCGGGCCAGCATCCAGAGCGCCCCTCCTCTGATCATGGGCTCACACACCGAGTCGTCGGACAAGCTATCCCTCCAGTCATTCCCGGGCTCCTTCAAGAACATGGGCTCCGGGAGCTACATCCACAAGGTGACGGGCAACCGGTCGCTGACCGGGTCAAGCACGTCCAGCCTGGCCTCGCTGAACAGCGTCCAGGGCATGGGAAACATCTCCCTGGTTGATCGGTCCACTGTGCTGCTCTCTCCAGAGGACCTGCACTGCCTCTTTCAAAAGGTGAGAACGATTCCTCATATTCTTCATACGTGTAAGCTCAAAGTCCCATCCAGAAAACTTACATGCACAATACACCTTGTCTGGGAATTATTTCATGGGTGGCAAATTGTGAGCATTGCTGTACCATGAAATTGAAATGTTTGAGGAGTTATGAATGGGAGAGGGGAAGGTGTACACAGTGTTTGTGCTGTGTATTTGTTCATGACTGTGCCGTTGGATATTGCTAGCATTTTTCAAATTTGTCAGCTTTCCCCTTGTAATGATCATTGAAACATGTAGATTTGACAGTTATTTGTTTGAGTATAGAGAGTCATTATTTGTATGTCCTTTAATATAGAACTGGGTTGTTTATGTCATACGTTCACTATTATTATTATTATTATTATTATTTATTCGTCATTTGCAAAACAATACAAGTGATAATGGAGAAACAAAATAAACAAACAAAACACAAGAAAACAAAGTGTCAGGCTTTCCCTGTTGAGCTTCATGAAGTTAAATGCGAACTAGAAACTGTTCTGTCATTTAGTAATAAAAAAAATGATATTCTATCATTTTATCATTCAAGTGGATGCTTCTATTGATAATAGGTCAGGTGATAGTGAAATGAGCTGAGTGAGTGGGTGAGGGATCATAGTGAATTGAATGAACGATTTATCGATCTTAGATCTTGTAAAAGAGTGAGTGAATGAATAAATGATTTGTTGATGTCAGATCTTGCAAAAGAGTGAAATGAATGAATGAGTGAGTGAATGACTAGATGACTCATTTGATGAATGGATGATGTATTGATGTTAGATCTGTGAATTGGGAATTAGGCGAATGAGTGAGTGAATGCATGGATGAAAGGGAGAAGGTACTCGGCAAGTTTGTTGGAAAGTGGCTTTCAACTGACACAAGAGGGCTCTTTCAGTTTTTTTAGCTCACCTGAGCCAAAGGCTCAAGTGAGCTATTGCGATCGCCCTTCGTCCGGCGTCCGTCGTGCGTCGTCCGTCGTCCGTCGTCCGTCGTCCGTCGTGCGTCGTCCGTCGTGCGTCGTGCGTAAACTTTTTACATTTTCATCTTCTTCTTGAAAACCCCAAGACCGATTTTCATCAAACTTGGCAGGTAGCATCCCTAGGGGGTTAGGAACTCAATTTGTTAAAATGGGCACCATGCCCCGCCCAGGGGGCCCCCAGGGGGGCCCAAACCCCCCAAAATTAAGGAATCTGTAAAAATCTTCTTCTCTAGAACCAGAAGTGATAGAGCTAAGTTAATACTATGAGTTAGTACATTGATGACTGTAGTTTCAAGTTTGTTCATGGCAGAATCAGGGGTGCCCCCCTTGGGACCCAGGGGAGGGGGGTGGGGAAGGGTTCTAATGGGGCCTAAATTGTACATTTTCATCTTCTTCTTGAGAACCCCATGACCCATTTTCACCAAACTTGGCAGGTAGCATCCCTAGGGGGTTAGGAACTCAATTTGTTAAAATGGGCACCATGCCCCACCCAGGGGGCCCTCAGGGGGCCCAAGCCCCCCAAAATTAAGGATTCTGCAAAAATCTTCTTCTCTAGAACCAGAAGTGATAGTGCTTAGTTAATACTATGAGTTAGTACATTGATGACTGTAGTTTCAAGTTTGTTCATGGCAGAATCAGGGGTGCCCCCCTTGGGACCCAGGGGAGGGGGTGAGGAGGGGTCCTAATGGGGCCTAAATTGTACATTTTTATCGTCGTCTTGAGAACCCCATGACCCATTTTCACCAAACTTGGCAGGTAGCATCCCTAGGGGGTTAGGATCTCAATTTGTTAAAATGGGCACCATGCCCCACCCAGGGGGCCCCCAGGGGTCCCAAACCCCCCAAATGAAGGAATCTTTATAAATCTTCTCTAGAATCAGAAGTTATAGAGCTGAGATAATACTATGAGTGAGTACATTAATGACTGTAGTTTCAAGTTTGTTCATAGGAGATCCAGGGGTGCCCCTCTTGGGTGGGGGGGGGGGGGGGGGGTGGTTGGAAGGGTCCAAATGGGGGCCTGAATTGTACATTTTCATCTTCTTCCTGAAAACCTCATGATGGATTTTTGTCAAACTTGGCACGTAGCATCCCTAGGGGGTCAGGATCTCAATTTATCAAAATGGGCACCATGCCCCACCCAGAGGGCCCCAGGGGGCCCCAATCCCCCCAAATTAAGGAATCTTAAAAAAATTGGGCCTTTATTGTACATTTTCATCTTCTACTTGAGAATGCCTGGTCAAATTTTGGTGGAGCTGTAAATAATTTAGATTAGTGACTGCGTGAAAGGTGAACTTGCGATACTCAGGTGAGCGCTAGACCCGCGGGTCTCTTGTTTTGTATCATATTCTCCCAGAGGGGGATTGGTTACAGTGTTTGAGGTACAGCTGAATTCTCTCTGCACTTGCTGGAGGAAGGTAAAGGACTGTTTGATTCAGGACTGCAGCGGCCCTTGAGTCCTTGAACAGGATACTCCATCTGCAACCTTCCCTCCATGAAAGGGCGTTAATGTGCACCTGCTAAGCATTCAAACACTGTCAGGGGTTGGGTTGCGTGTACTTGAGCACCAGAAAAATGTTTGCCTGCCCTGAAACTTCTTCGGGAAGTCAGTGACTGCACTTCTAGCTGGTAGACTGTGGTGATAGTAGCAATTTTATGTTGTAATATAGTGTGAGCGTGTGCTGTACTAAAAAGATGCAGTGTTCCATCAACTGCAATCATCCATCCTAACAATTGTGATGTGATTGGATATTTTCTTCATCATTGCAGTGAAGGAGTGTTGACATTACTTCTTGTTTTTGACTCACCCACTTACTCATAACTCACTGAATAGTGATTGTGTGAATGTACAGTAATTATACCACTAAAAAAAAAACCCAGAAACAAACAAACAAATAAATGAAATATGATGTGAACTGTTCTCTAGTATGTTTTTTTTTTTCCATCCAGAATAAGGGAGTGTGTATGTTTTCTGATAAATCTGAATTTGCATATGTTCTCGAACCTTTATTATCAGTTTTATTGTTGGTGTTGCTTGTGTTATTATTGTTACAATGATGATAGTCATTATTTGTAGAGTTATTGATGAGATCATTCCTTATATCATGATTGTCATTGTAATCATCAGTTCTGGGAATTTATAGAGAAAAAGGAGGTTCATTTGTCATGTTTAGAAATGAATTACGGCTTACAGTATACACCTCTTTACACTGACGTCATTATGAAGTAATACCTTTCTGTTTGAAGCCTCTGAAGATTCCTCAAATTTGGCATTATGAAACTGATTTTCATCTGCTGTATTCACACCTTGCAAAATGGTTTGCAGGTAGTTGCTTCTTTGACAGTGCCAGCTTCTTTTGATGTGTAATCTTTTTATTTTTGTCATTTGTGTACCAAACCTTTGTATTTGTGCATTTCTCCCATTAATTAAATAATGGTAGAAGAGACATTCTGGTTTCAAGTAGAAGTCCCATCTGCACTGCAAACTGAAGTCTGTCCTGTTCCAAACCCACAGTCAAGTTTCATGTTGTGGTGGTTGCAAGCTCAGAAAGCTATCTTCAGGCGGTTGGGGGTACGAACTTGATTTGTTGTTTTCTAGGAATTCCACTTACAGAAGGCACCCTGTACCCTGTAAGAGATTGAGAGACCCCATTCACGTCATAAGATGGGAAGCACAATCCTCAATTAGGAATACATGTACTTCCAGCTATAAACTCCATGATGATATATGCAAGTCTGATGAAGCCTGCAGAATAACAGTAGGTGAAAGCTCACTAAGGCAAAATCAAACTCTGATTGTGAACTAAGAAAATTTGATTCCAGTTGCCTAGGGATTTACCAATCAGATGGACCTCTACCAAGAATAAGAAAACACCTCATGATTGTTGTTGCAAGATGGGCCATTGAGCACACACTTTAAAAACAGTGCCCTTTTTGAATGAAAAACCTACTCTTGTAATTACTAATAACTCATGGTGAGAAAGATTAGCACAGCAGTAGCAGATTGGTCTTTTGGTATTCCTATTTTTTGTAGCTGTTTGGTTTAACAACTAGTGTTATTGATACTTCTCTTAAAAAGATCACACTGTGACAATAGGATGCTAGACTATCAAAACCTGAGTATTTGCATGTGGAATATAAAAAACAAATTGTAATTCTACAAATGACTGTGGCAACATACATGTGTATAGATGGAAAAGTGTTTACAATAGGGTTTAAAAAAAATAAAATCATCAAAATAAATGATATATTTTATGCTTTGAAGTTCTGTTGGGTAATGCATATTGATTTGAAGAAGGGCAATTCCGTATGGGAAGGGCAAAAACAGCAAAATTCAAAGTAAAGTAAATGCTCATAAATTTAAGTTTCCCATACAGACGGATTGTTGTATTTACGGAAACAAAAAACCCTTTTTCAATAACTTTCCTCATTTTTGTTGTACACACTTTTAAAGTTGGAAGACTATTTATTGTAGTTATCTAAAATTGTACAATATCAAATGAAAATTTAAAATGAAACAACTTAAATATCTCTCTGCTTTATCCATACTTCCACATTTTTCTTCTTATGCTTCAACAATCACATTTTATGAAGCATTCAGCCACTCTCATTATGATATTTTTTGGAGAAAGTTTCAAAATCTACTGACAAATTGACGTAATTCCGTTACTATGAAATTGAAAAAAGTTTTCTCCTGAACAAAGTAATCACTGATTTCTTCTCCCCTTATAAATTTTTTCTATACATGTGACTCCCTGAAAACTCACAAAACATTTTGTGAAATATCTTCTTTAGTTCTGCTGTAATTGTGGTAACGGAATTACATGGTAACGGAATTACACGCACATCTAATGTGGAAAAGAATGACATAACCTTCTTTCATGCCGATATGTATGTGAACTGTTCATGAAATAGCTTCAGGGCTTTATCCTTGAGCTTAACAGTGTTAGTGATTTGCAGTAAAGGAGTGAAAGTTGAAATATATGTATGATGCACTGACATGACTCAGCATAGCTGGATGCCTCTGACAATGAGCCCTAACATCAGGGTACATGCCAGACAAGACTACTTTTGCTGGAAGTCTCCTCCCTTCTTTTTATATACCTCTTCTCATGTACAAGAACTACATGGAGACTGTGCTGATAACTTAGGTTTGCTATATAGAATAAGATACTCATTCTCAAATGTTAAAAATCATACTGAATTCTGTCCGTGTAGTGTATATTTTCTTGCTAAAAGGTCTCATGGTTTCATACAAAATCTAAGTAAATACATTCTGTAGTGCCGAGGGACTATTGAATGGGTGTGATGCAGCATAAATTGGACAAAGGTTAGAAAGAAGAGGAAGAACACAAAATTTCTTTGAAAGGAAAAGAGAGCACTGCTACTAACAGAAAGAAATGAACAGGATAATTTTTGTGAGGAAAGATCAAGAATTTTAGAGAAGAATCATACACAATGTGATAGAAGTCATTATTTGACACGGGATGCCCACTGAATGTGGCACCTTTGATCTTTCTGTATGCTAAAGACTTTATTAAGACCATTGAATATGTCCTGTTTCCATCATCAAGTCCTTTATTTTTAATGGTAGGTGTATGACTATGACCTTCTTTCATCTGTTTCTTAGATCTTTCGTCCACAGAGACACATATTTTGATTTTCATGCCCCTTTGATACAGAGCATCTGCTACCCTTTGAAATTTCTTCTTTAATCCTTTCTTTTCAACAAAAGTAATAAAGACAAAAATACCATTTGTAATGAACATTTACCAAGTCAGTTATTGTGATACAGCTCTAAATTGTAACATTTAGGCCTATACTTCCTGTCCTAAGAAGATTTTATATAAAGTCAGTGGGCTTCTGCTTCTACCTTTACTCTTCATGTTACCACTTGCCATACAATCCAAATTCCTTTAATGGTGCCATTACAGTGTATTTTATCATTTGCTTTCAGGCAGTCAAAATACCACTTACTGCAAAGAGAAGATGCACACTTCTTATGAGTGAATATACATGTATGGCAACACTCAGGATGAGAAAATTGTCAAAGTCAAGAAGAAAGACAGAGACAGGAAAATAGGAAATCTATAGGCCACGTCATGATTACAGTCAATGATCAAATCACTGTCGTATTTCTGAAGAGGTCATTTGAAAATTTTGTGTGGTCAGAAGTAAATACTGATTTTATTTACAGGTTGAATATTCTGGCTCTAACACAGTGAGCTGCAGATGGATAAAAGAGGCCCTCTAACCTTTAAAGATAAATTTACATAATTTGGTGGAGTCACTCTAATGGTTCAAACAGTTGTAGTTTGTTAAAGTTATTGTACTGTATTTTATTATTATTTTTGTAGGTTTAAGTAGGACTTACATTGTAAGGTTATTATCAAATTATGCACTACATTGTACATTGTATACCAGGGGGCAACTTCAGCTATTAGTGAAATGTCACAAAGTTTTAGTGATTAATATAAGCCACAATGTACAGTGTAAATGATTGAGCACTGGTGCAGTAATAATCATATTTAAGAAAAATTTCTTTTCAATTTATGATTGAATTGTAATTAATTATATATTGTCATTGAACCACAACTGCATCTTTTCACTTAACGAATAAAACATTTCAAGCATCCTTTGTGTTCATCCTTGATATCAAACATTGTGTTCAATGATGGGTCTGCACACTGAGCTCTTGCACTGAAAATTGGCACTTCATGATTTAGATTTAAATTCAGTGTCAATCCGGACAGTTTTTTGTTATTTTCTGTGCGTGTGCACATTATATTTATGTACAGTACTTGTAAGTAATTCACACATATTATAAATAATTAGCATATTTAGGAAGAAGAAAACAGAGAAAGGTGTCTTGCATGATATTAGCAAAAGAAATACAAGAAAACTTGAGTATTGTTGACTGGATTTATAGAATTGTATTTGTGTAGGGCTATTGTAGCGTAATTCCGTTACCATGTGTCTTGGATGTCATTTACCTGCAGAGTGAGAAATTCTTAACTTGAAAGTAGACAAATCTTGATGGATGTGGTACTTTGAAGTTACGAGATCTTGATTGACATAGTTACAACTTCAAATCATAGTCGTTAGCATGAAAATTTTATGTTTTTTTGACAATAGAAACTCATTTGGCACCTATACACTCGTATCAGCTTTAGGTTAAAGGCTAGAGAGTACTTATTTAGTGGTTATATTTTAGTTGAAGGCATAAACAATCTTTATCAAGACATTTCAGAATACATGAGTACCAAGAATTTGTATTTTTTCCAGTGTATTTCAGAAGATGTAATTCCGTTACCATTTGTGTAATTCCGTTACCACTGACTTTACGGGGGAAAAGCCTGCTGCTGAGAAAATGTGATGAAATATTTGAAAAACAATCCAACTAAATCGAAGTTGACATAATCAATGATGAAATGAGACAACAACCTATAGTGTATGTGTTATAGATTTCAGAGAAACTACTCCCAAAGTCAGAGTTCAAGTTGTGACTCAATTTTCTGGTAATTCCGTTACCATCACACATAGACCTCCTTTGCAACCAACCAAGTGAGAACATTTAACAAATTTGTATTTGGGGTGATAGTGTGTGTACCTCTGCATCTTTTAAATGTATCAAGAGAAGGCTAAGTAATCAATCCAGTCTACAGGGGGAAACAATATGAGCCAAAATTCTCTGATTTGTAATTCCGTTACCGCGGAATTGCCCAGAATCAAGTGATGTAGAAAACTGAAGAAACAAGTAAAGCAATCTTGTATCATGGCTGACAGCTGTTACTTAACCTGTTGAGGACGAGTCCCGAGTATACTCGGGCAAGTGTCTATGGGAAATGCGTGTTGTAGCAAAATCAAACCGTCCTCAACGGGTTAGGTTTGGTACGTAAACTGAGCATGGTTACAGAGCAGAAAATTTAAACTGTGATGTCCTGAATTTCACATGGGGGAAATCTAATTTCATAAAATGCAGACAATGCAAAATACCTTACAGAACAGACACACACAATACATGGAAACCACATTCATACAGTTGATTGATAAGAAAAAAAAAAAAGAAGAAAGAATTTTGCCTCAAGGAAAAAGTCTTGGTGATTGTAAGACCAAATTTACACATTTTGTTGAGGCAGATTTTGTCATGGTGCACAAGAATTCAGGAAAATCATTATGAAAAATACAAGGATTAATATGAATTTGTGCAAAGTATCAATTAAAAAGCTTATAATGTCAATCTTGTTACAATCAAATTCTGAAACAGGAGATTCAAAGCTTTATCATTATATAAAACTTGGTAAAATTGGTTGTTTCTAAACCATCAGAGCATGATATGCTCATATCATATTACGATGGAAGAATTTATTGCATTAGGGGAGCCTGCTTCTATAAAAGGAGCTTTGAAGTATAGGCCTTAGTTAAGTGCACCGAGTCACCCTTAATTGTATTCGGAACAAAGGAAAAAAAAAATGTGTTTTTGAACTCCATGGCAATCAGTGTGAAGGAATTATCACTGACATTAACCCGTTGAGGACGAGTCCCGAGTATACTTGGGCAAGTGTCTATGGGAAATGCGTGTTGTAGCAAAATCAGCCTGTCCTCAATGGGTTAAACTAAGACTTGGTATACTTACAAGTAAAATCAATAACATATTTTTCATAAGTTTGTCAAAGTATGGAAACTACAGCTTACAGCTTTAAACATTTCTGTGTTAGAGTTCAGTCCATGTTTACACATACCTTATGGGAGAAAAAAAAACTGTAGAAAGAATTGGGTCAGCAAAAGATATTAAAGACACTAAACTTCTACTTATTTTTTTGAAAGTCTTTGTGGGTTTTTTTTTCATAATCAGAATTAAGATACATCATAGAAAAGGGGTTCCTTTGTCAAAAAAAAAAAGAATACCCATAACGTCAAATCAGTGAAGGTGACCCAATCAAAATCAACCCATGGCTCATTTTATTGGTGTTTTTTTTTTGGATACATGCAAAGTATATCCAACTTTTCAACCTGAAATGCTCCTAACATCCCCGAGATTTTCAATTTTATTTGTGGTGTGAAGGATATACATTTGTTGCCTTTGCATTCTTGGAATATAATCATATTTTATGTGTATTTAATTTTTCTCTGCGAAAGACATGGTAGATGTTTGAGGAAAATTAACTGCAATGAGGGAATTATAATTATTCCAGAGGAACTTACATATTTTCTCCCATGTACAGTAGCTGTTCCCATAGTTAGTGTAAACTCTGTGACATACATTGTATCTTTGGAACTGGCAATTTAAGCACCAGTTTCTCACCAAAGTTTATTTGTTGTGTTTGTCACCATTCCTTCAAAATAAAATTACTCCCTCCTGAGGAATTTGGTTCATATCATGTAAGGGGGGGGGGGGGGGGAGAAAATTGACCCACACTTGCAATGTTTGTGTGAAATTCTTGCCGCAAAAGTTAGCCTGTGGAGTCAACAAGTTACTCCTGTATCATGTCAACAAAGCCTGTTTCCCAGCAATTTATGTGTGTGGTGTCAGGTGGAGGGTTTCTCCAAACCATCACACAATTCTCCAAAAAGGTGTTTTAGAAAAACCCGTAAAAAACAAAATTTTCCAATCATTTTATAATCCCAAAGAATAATTTCGAGGAAGAATTGCTCTTTCAGAAAATGTGAAAAACTTGAGACTGAGTAGGCTGACTCGTCTCACCAATTTTGTGTCCTCACGTACAAAATCAGGGCATGCGACTACTTGTTGGTTTTGTGATGCATGGGCACATTCTTGATTGAGAGTCTCCCCGTTTAAATACCATACAGGAAGCAAGTTTTTCCTGAGCTGTAACATGCCCCTTAATTTCTTCCTGCATGATATCATACTGTTGAAAAATAAAGTTTTTGTCCTCGTAAATCGTTCAAGCAAAGCCACTCATGAGAATGTGGCATGTATTACCAAGTTAAAAACTCTTTGATATAATCTTACTCATTCTTTTTTCTGCCAGTGTCATTCGGGTGTCTGAGAGAAACTAACATTTACTATTGAAGTGCTGTTGATTTGTCTTTAGTAAATATGAACATGAGTGTATTGCTTGTACCTCTCCGTACACTTGTCAGGAGCCCTTTAGTCTTCAGTTCATTTTTTTTTTTTTTCACTGCTGAGCTGGCCTGTAAGTGGAATACAATATATTCAGAGGGGTGTACCACAATACATTGTGTGATTTTCAGTTTTCACAGAGAGAGGAAAAAATTGAGAGAAAGAGAGAGAGAGAGAGAGAGAGAGAGAGAGAGAGAGAGGGAGGGGAGGAGAAAGAGAAAGAAAGAAAAGAGCTAAGTGTCTCAAATAATGGTAGTGAAATATTCTTATGCACACACAATTGTGAAACGAAAGGTCTTGCGGTTCCATGTATGTTTGTTTCCCCTCCTTTCGGTCTGTTTAATATTTTCCTTTCTTTTGAGGAGAGAAAGAAAAACAGTGGGCCTCGCGAGTGAACTTTGACGCGTTTGTGAATGCTGAAGTTTGGAGTTCAAACAGCTGATGTCAAATGATAGGTATTGGTTGATCCATGAATGATGACTTGCCATTGTCTTGGAATGTAGCCTTTATCTCTCTTGGATGATTAGGGTCAGGTCCTCTTGTCATTTCCTCATTCAATAACTACGTGCTGTGCCTCCGGGCCTGTAGTAGTTCGAGAAACCGAAGGAAGACAACACAACACCTTTGGTAATTTCTCTCCTTCTCTCTCTCTCGCTTTCTCTCTGACCGTTTTCACACGGGTTGAGAAACAGTATTGCATTGCTGAATTGCAATTAAGACAACAATTACATTACTATTGTTGTTTTTTTGCGCATGACCAAGGAAGGTTTTGGGGATTCTGTTCAGTTTGGACTTTCAGAGCGAGAATCCAGAGGGGGTTCGGTTTCTTTCTGTCTACCCATCAATCACGTTTGAGGAGTGAGTAATGTGCACTTTGACTGCAGTGTGAGCATTTGAGGTGCGCAGGTTTTTCTGCGGAAGTGGCTGCAAAGTCACTTTGAACTCCACTCAGAAATCCATACACATGACTGTTTCGTTCCATAATTATTAAGAATCGTCACTGGAAAACATGTGAACACTGCCATTTGAATTACGATTCAAATCATCCTCTGCGATTCCAGTTTGCATACACATGACCAAAATGCGTCATTTGAATCACGATTCTATATAGTATGTGATTCACCACCAAAATCGTGATTCAGATTATACATTCTCTCAGTACATTGTACGTGTGAAAACAGCCTATTAACTCACACCAACAATTTGGTCTTGGAGGAAGTCTTTTGATCCCTGCTGTGTGGGCTTGAAATCAGAAACTGGCTGGAAGAAAAAAAAAGAGAAAAAAAAAAGTTTATGGGGATTGACTCATTCTGAAAACTTGTGGTTTGGCTCTATTGCTGAGCTGCTCATTCTACAGGGGTTCCTGCTTGCCCCAAGTTTGCTAAAGAGAGCAGAGCAAATTTATTTGTCGCAGGAGGAAACTTGTTCATGTCTGCAAGGAAAATGTTTGATGTTTTTTTCCCCCTAACTTTATTTTCCTTTAGAACTGAGGCAGCTTGTTCTTCTGTGGCATGGAAAACATTTGTTTGAATGCAGAAAGACGTGTCTTCTCTTCCTCTACATTATGTTGTGCACAACATAGGAATCTTGTGATGTTTACTAGCTTTATCAAAACCTGCACAGTGGCATTGAGTGTGGATGTATAAATGGAATAACCCAGAGGCGTCCATCAGTTTGTGATATGCTTCCGTAAGTAGTGGCCCATCATGCGGATCGACCGGTTTTGTTGCAGTGAGGATGAACGATGACATTCCAATTAGGAGCAGCAGTGTCTGGATAGTGATCTGTGTTGAGTTCCATGATGTCTCGGAGTTTGAGTTTGCAGTTGCCAATTTGTTTTTATTTATGTCTTCAAACCATCATGGGGAACCAGTGGTATGACCAGTGAAATCTTGCTTGAATCTCGGAAGTGTACAATGCATTGGTCAGCAATCAGGGGTGCTGATTACAATCTACTGCTGTGGGCATTGTCATGAATTGTTTAGACATTGGCTTCTGGCTTGTACGTAAGCTCCTTTGATATACAGGGTTATTCCTTGCAGACAAATGAATAAATAGACAGACAGATAGATGAATAAATGGATGGATGGATGGATGGATGGATGGATGGATGGATGAATGAATGAATGAATGAATGAATGAATGAATGAATTTAATTAAAGTAGTGGCTGGAAAATATTCTGTATTGAGAAAATAATCAATTTAGCCAGCTGTAATATATGGAATAAGGAATAGATTTTGTGGGAAACCAAAAATTATGTCAAATATGAGTTATTCATATTCACATCATGGGATGTTGAATAATGTTGGCATTTTCATTGGTGGAAATAGGTCACATAACCAGAGAAATGACCTTGTTTGACCTTTATTGCATTAGCAAATCACAAGAGATGATTCCTCGACGATAACCGTTTGTGGTGAAACTTACATGTTATGCTTCCCCTAAATCTTTGCATGTAGCAACTGGATACAGTGATTAAAGTGGTTTGCTGGTAGAAGATATACAAGTAGGACTACATTGTACCTTGCAGCATGTGCAAAATCCCCTGCAGTTTCCTACAGAATCCTTGTACGGGCACTATACTAGTCTGTAGTGCTTTATACTCACTCTAAGCCTTTTTGTGATAAAGGCTCTGATTGGTCAGTCACAGATCAAGAGATGCTTACTTATGAGACATGTATCAAATGAAGTGAATACGTTCCAATAAAGATTGCAGTCTATAGATGATTTTAATATTTTATGATGTGTTTATAAATTGTCATTGGCTGATTCTGAATAATTCCAGTTATACACAGTTTATTTCTGAAGTTTGACCAGATATACATTCTAAACTTCATCCTTGTCAAGGAAAAGAGTATCTTACAATATGTAGTATGTGTAATGCTTTTGTTGGGGGAGCATGTATTGATTCTATTATATGAAACACATTGCTGTCTGAAACCATGCATTCATAGATAAACTTTTACTTTGCTTTGTTAAAATTCAGTATTGATGCAAGACCTGCCATTTCAAGTTTAAAGTCAGTAGCAATTTAACAATTAAGTTGAGCTGCTGAAGTATTCTGCCATTACTTAACTTTGCAGAAATCAGTGAATAAACCTCATCGCTTGTATGAGCTGTTGTGCCTGTGATGAGGGGATATAAAATTCACTGATGGAGAAGGGTACATGAATATTTCAGAGCTGTTCGGCATTGCACTCAACATACATTTTTACTGTTTTACTCTGCGTTTTGCAGCTCCAGAAGTCCGTCCTAGACGGGAGTCTGCCGTGTAGTCAAGAGGATGCAGCCAAACTAGCATCCCTTCAGCTCATCACCAATAACCTCACCACCAGTCTCCAGAAGGCCCAGTCTACCCCATCCACCTCGGCAACGGGCCACGCCCTCCACACAACGGCTAGCAACCAGATGCTGTCCAGCTCCAGCTCCAGCAACCGCACCCTGGTGGACTCGGAGCCGGAGTGGCACAACTACACTGTGGACACCTCTCTCCAGCTCGCCACCCGTGAGACAAGCATCCTTGACTGCGGCGGCAGTGGCAGCGGCGGGGGTGGAGGTGGGGCCAGTGTGGGATTCTTTGCCTCGGCCCAGCGCCGGCTCTCGCGCCAGAGCTCCAAGCAAGACGCCTCGCCCATCTGCCACGGCTCGCAGGCCGGGAAGGTCGCTGGGGACCCAGGAAGTGCAGACCCTGCGGACAGGGGTCTCCAAGAGAAGCTCTCTGTGGATGCCATCAAGCTCTGCCTGCCCTACGGGTGCTCGGGCTCTAAGGCTGTTCAGAAGGCAGTGAGGAAGTTCTATACTACCTACGCTGCCGTCATGGGCGACCTCAAGGAGTCTACGGCTGGGAAGATTCACCACGCCAAGCAGCTCTATGTGGATATGTGTAAGAGAATACCATCATTCAACAGCAAAGTGTTTCACGTCAAGGAGCTATATGGACACCGCCTAAAGAAGAAGGTAGGCTCTAAAGTACATTCATATTTTTTGCTCTTAATAGGTCATACTAATGATGGCTTGACAAACCGCAATAGCCCAAAGGAGGTACCTTGTGCTATTGTTGCCTGACGATTTGCGCAGTCTTCAATACAGGCCTCCTCCCTAATGTCCAGGTACAGCAGGTGACCACATGAAGAGTTGACCAATACTGTAGATTTAGGTGAATATCCCCACTGACAACTTTCTCCATTGATACTATACCCTCCACAGTAGTGAATTCCAGATTGAGCTTGGGATAGTCTTGCTGCTACTTTTAGTGAATGCACCCAAATTTCTTTCTTTCTTTTTTGTTCTTTTTGGTAGTATCAAATTACATGTTTGAGCATAATTTGGCAGCCATTGTAATAAATGAAATCAAACATCTTATATTTAAAAAACAAATTTTTGTCCTGGGAGCCTAAACTTGTACTTTTCATCCAGCTTAAGCATTTTACCCAAATTTCAATTTCAAATTTTGGCATATATCTGTGCCCCACCTCTTGTGAAAATGTCCTGTACTTAATATTTCAACACTTAAATCTAAGTGGAGATAACTAAGAAAACTACATGGTTATTGTAATGAATCTTGTCTGAAATGCACTGCTATAATGGCTTTCATTGATCAAGGACTCATTCCGAATTATATGTTTTTTTTTTTTGAACGAGAATATTTCGGGTGTTCATTTCCTTCTGCTTGAATGTCATCCTGACTATGCTGAATTTGAGATTCTGTGGGGCTTCTTCGCTGACCAGATAACTGTCTTCATGATATGGCTTCGCTTAATTCAGTCTGTATGTTTTGTAGTCCTTATCCAACTCGGGGGGAGTTCTATATCCATGTACATCCGGTCATATTGTTTTAATTATCCTTTGTAGCTGATGTTTATACTTATTCTTGTATTCTAGTATTCTTAGGAAGGCCAGGGGGGTGTTTCATAAAGCTGTTTGTAAAGTTACGAACAACTTACGAGCGACTGGTGATTAGTTCTTGAGCTGAATTGTGGAAATTCTGATAAGTATAGCACATCAGAACTGATCACCAGTCACTCGTAAGTTGTTCGTAACTTTACGAACAGCTTTATGAAACAGGGCCCGGGTGATTTATGATCATTAAGTCGTGCAAGAGAGAAAAACAAGTATTCTGAAATAGAATTTGATGAGAGATAAGGGAGTAAAAGATACTGAAAGAGATGCAAAGACAGGTAGGCAGAGTCAGAGGTAGATAGACGTAGAAAGATGGAGAGAGAGAAAGATACAGAAGAGACAGAAAGACAGGTAGGAGGAGGCGGAGGTAGATAGAGGTAGAAAGATGGTGGGAGAGATAGAAAGACAGAGGAGAGACAGACGTATATAAATATGAAAAATGGTCAAAAGATGGTGAAAGAGAAAGACAGAAGAGATAAAAAGACAGATTGGAAGAGGCGGAGGTACAAGAGATAGATAGAAAGATGTTGAGAGAAAGAGGAAGAGCGGAAGTATGAAGTAACAATGAAGCCAGACACACGAAAAGAACTACAAAGACAGGAAGAGACAAAGGTAGATAAAAAAACAACAACAACAAACAAATAGAAAGATGGTAAGAGAGAGAAAGAGAGAGACCAGAAGTAAGTGATAAGGAAGCTAGCGAGGTAGAAATATAAAAAGACAGGAAATGACGGAAGTAGATTAAAAAAAAAAAAACACCTTAGATGCAAAGATGGTGCTTGAGAAAGAAGGTGGAGAGTAAGTGACACGGAAGCCAGAGGACTTAGGCTGCGTTACGTAACTTGAAAGAGGAAATCTTCTTTCAACATGTGTTTCGAGTGGTGTTTGTGAACATGGTTTAAAACACGATTCTCAAAGCACCACTGCATACCACTAAATATGCCTTCATCATTCACCACCAAACAATGGGTAGAAAACACCAATGGTGCGCACTTTTCTCTCCCACCAGAAACAGCTGGAAGTTGACGAAAGCTGGAGATATAAACGTGTTACAAAACGGCATTGTATGTATTTACTTGGAGAATGTGGTCTCAAAAACATTTCATATCACCCTCTGAATGCCACTTCAAATCAGTTTTTCTAAACACATTTGAAAACGTGAGTGCATTTATTCCTTGCCCCAAAATGCCTTAAATGCATTTAGGATAGTGATTCTGCCTCAGAAAATTTGTAGATAAATGCACCAACAAAGAGACAAAAATCTTTGAAATTCTTAAACCGTGAAATGCTTTTAACTAGGAGCAAAGTATGACTAAAAAGAAATTCTACACTCTCGTTCATGCTTACACAATGTCTGTAAGAAATGTCTAGATATGAGTTATGTGGACACACGATCAGTTTATGCTTTTCTTTCTTCTTTTTGTATGTCCGATTTAGGTGATTTTTACCTTATGCTTTTATTATGAACCAGGGGAGCCATACATTGCAAACTCTAGTAATGTATTGAGGACACATCAGGTTTGTTTGTGTGATTGATTAATGGATGAATGGATGGATAGATCATTTGATTGATTGATTGATTGATTGATTGATTGATTGATTGATTGATTGATTGATTGATTGATTGATTGATTGAGTGAGTGAGTGAGTGAGTGAGTGAGTGAGTGAGTGAGTGATTTGATTGAGTGATTGCATGGTAAAATCAAAACATTTTTATGTAACATGAATCATAGTTGCATATCATAGCATACGTAAGAAGCCAACATGCAGAAAAAAAATACAAAACTTTCAACTGGTAAACAAAATACCACACGTGCAAATTCCCAGGAAGTGAAATCTCTTGCAGTTATGAACCTCCAATCTACCCATGAAAGGTAAGAAGAACATTTATAAAAGAATTACATACAGAGAGAGAAAAAGAAAGAATCATAGATTATTAGACCATGTGCATCAGAAAGAGAAGAGGAAGAAAAGGTAAAGGCAGATAGACAGTAGGAGAAAGTTGAAGAAAAGGTTGTAGAAGCAAGAATAGATACAATGTAGAAAGAGTATGGAATGAGAAGAAGAGAAAATTGAATGGAAAGAGATAAAGGATCATAAAAGAGATGAGATTAGAACAGGCAAGTAGAGAAGGGAAAGACACATCTTTTAAATGTCAGTGTGGTGAAATATCGACCGTGATGAGGTGAAGATGTGTTGATGCATTGTCTCAGAGATTATGCTAAATTCCCATAGCTGTAATATGCGCGACATCCCCGGTTCCCTGTATCTCAGTGGGTTAAGATTTGAAAGGTCATTCGCAGGCTCGGGTTGTGTGCTGCCTGAATCTCGCCGGTCATGTGACTGCCACATGCCAAGCTGTGCTACCTCTACAGTGGGTGATGCATTACTGTAAAACCGGACATTTTTGCGTGCGTAAAACTTTCGCAAATATTGCAAGGAGCCAAGATACAGCTGTACATGAATGTTTCTGTCTACTCATTACATTGAACGCCAGTGGCAATTTGCAGAAGTTTTATGCCCCCCCCCCCCAAAAAAAAAAAGACGGCTGACTCCAATTCACAAAAGTTTCATGCCACAAATGTTTCTGATTTTACAGGAATTATCTCTGCTCTAAGGAGATTGTCTTCCAAGTTAAAAAATAAAAGTTCTTATAGAGCAGATGTAATGTATATCACAGTATGAGAAAATTACTCACATGGGCAGTGAGTTTGCAGAATGAGATGTTTTTACTCACAGCTTACATATGCTAGCTGTTGAATTGAATGCATTGACATTCGGCCTACAAGATATATAACATGTAGTGTACAACATGTAGGTGTGTTATCTTGCTATGTTTTCCCCGTGATTGAGCGTCATGGTGATGATGTGCATTTGTGTGCTAGTGATGCTAATTTCAGGACACCCCAGCGAGAAAAGCAGTGTGAGCATGGGCTAATTGGTCAGCCCGTAGAATTCAGAGGAGTCTATCAAAGGCCTATGGCATATGATGAAACAGAGGAACATTGATCTTCACTCTGACGATAATCAACAAGAAGATGGTGTTTTTAAATAGCCGATTGCTCACAGAGTTCTTCAATTCATGCATAGTAGATAACATATTTACTTGACAGACTTACATAATAATCTTATGATTTGCCATACTTTTGGTCAAGTTGTGAATAGTAAAAAAAAAAGATGTATTAACTACTGTTTCGAACTGCTGTTTATGAATAAATTAAAATGCCGGGGGGGGGGGGGGGGGCAGGTAAATGTATATGTTTGAGTTGTCTGTGCTAACTTGCATAAAATTGTCACTAAATGCACAGCGGCAGAAGAATAAATTTATTTGTTGCCAAATCTCTTTCAATTAAGTTTCAATCTTGGTGTATAAGCTCATGACTATTGCATGTAATGTCATTAAAAACCAAAAACAACACTGGTTTACTGGAATGCAATTTACATCAAGAAATAGCAGTGGTAGTGTAGTAGCCCATTTACTTTCTACCAAGCTCTTTCTGGAGGTGAGAATTCTTGATGGAATTTGACGGCCTTCCTGTGAAATTACAGTTCAAACTATCCTTGGCTAGATTTAGACTTAAATTTTCTGGTAATCTTTGAGTGCTTGAGCTGCACTCGATGGATACCTTACGAGGAAATGAGAATCTCACATTTCATGTAGAGTTGTCGAAAATGTATATTTGTCAGTTGAATTTTATCAGAAGTATGGACCACGCGCGTTGTACACTCAGGCAACGATTTTATGGCCTACTTTCGTCAAGAGTGTCTCATATCATTGGAAAATTAGGGCTTCTAGTTCTTAGATTATACTGTCCTGTAATGGATGTTGTCTAATTAAAACCATCTTACCCCATGCCCTGCAGAGCAGAAAGTATAGCTACTACAGAGGGCGTCAACATTGAGGCTTTAGGCGGTGTGATCACATATCATTGAAGGCATTCCTCTTTCTTTTTGTAGTACATGTACGTGGAAAATTCAAGACATGGTCCCCTCACATCCTACCCTGCGTGTGCAATGTAACGCCACCTCTTGCCATGAAGTGTGTACACTGACAAAAAGTAGGGCAGGGATGGGGACAAAAAAAAGAAGAAGAAAAAAGCCCAAGAAAGACATAGAGATGATGGAAAGTACAAGTGACTCGATCTCTTAGAAATCTATGTCTGTCAAGAGATTGGAGTGCCTACCTTGTGCAATTGTATATACCCCATCCAAATTATGTATTTCCATCTGGAATCCCCGGGGAATATTTTTCTTGCCTGAGACCTGGCCAGGTGGGAATACATGACCTGGAATTGGAGCCTCTCTCAGACTTTGACTTGGCATCAACCCCCTCCCCCCTTCTTCCCCCCCCCCCCCCAAATCCTCAACCGCCAGCCGCCTCAGCTCATATGAAAACTGGTTTTGATGGAAGGAGGGTGACAGAGGAAGAATGAAAAAGATGACAGACTGGGGGAGAGAGAGAGGGAGGGAGCAAGGGGAGGAAGATCGATGAGGAGACAGTATCTATGGAGATTGCAGGGAAAGATTGATGTAAGGAAATGAGGAATTAAAGAGGGGAGGACTGCATGGGAAGAACGAGCAGGGATGGAGGATAAAGATGATGATGGGTGAAGATGATGAAGAGGAGGAGAAAGAAAAACAAATGATGAGAGTGTGGAAGGACAAAAAGAGGGATGTGGGGGTAGAAGATAAAAGTGTACATTTTGGCCTGGGTAGAAGGTGGTAGAAATTGTAGGAGACAGAAGAACAGTATGTGGACGGATGTTGGAAAGATGGAGAGATAGATTGGGGGATGGATGGAGGGAGGGAGGGATGGATGGAGTGAGGAAGAGGGAGACAAGTAAAGACACAGAAATAGCTATTTGAAGTAGAGGTATCATTGTGATGAACAACAACAGTTTGGGGCAGAATATGAGAAAGAGGTATCATTATGATAAACAACAACAGTTTGGGGCAGAATATGGAAAAGAGGAAGAAGAGGAAGTGAAGGAGGAGGAGGAGGAGGAGGAGGAGGAGGATGGGGAGGAGGAGGAGAAGAACCATTTCCCCCGTCTGGACTGCCAGCATCGGGCTATTGACACTTCTGCATCCGTGCAATAGTCTTACTAGCAGACCCACGAGATTTGCATAGGATTGTTTACAAGCTGCAGACAGGGTATTTGTAGACTAGTTTAATAATCTGAGTCATTTTGCCCATGCTTATTGTACACCTTGGTGATCTTCTTGTCTGCTAGAAGTACTGTGGGATAAGGTTTGATAAAGTTGGTCAGCATTATGCAAGATTGTTCTGTTAATACATTTTACATTGTAAGTCTGTGGAGCCATAGTTCTGGTGGTATATATGGAGTAGTAGCAACAATTATGTATACTACATGTACTTTGTTGTCAATATAGCAGAGATCTATGTACTGATATCTATCCAGTTAGAGAAATAGTCAGTCTCTTAATCGTAAAAATGGTATGTATGTACATTTGAATGTTTATGAATTTTAAACTTACGATATTATTCACTTTGAAAATGTTCAGAAATCTTAACAAATTTGAACACATTTATCTCTGATTTTATTCTATTTCTCAGCTGTGTTTCATGTGATCATTACACACATAGACACATTACATAGCAACGTACACTTGATTTAATCAGTGTGATGTTGTTGTTGTTGGCAAGATTAAGAAGCATCTCAATAGAAACTAGCAATCACAAACACACTCAAGAACTAGCTTGTTCCAAAAATCTTTTCAGTTCTATAGGCAATTAGATCGAGATAAGGCAGTTTAATTGTATCAGTACAAGAAGAGCAAATTGACTGGCTTTGGTTTCTAATCAGGCTGGTGAGGCTGTATCATAGGTTTAAAAGATAACACATGATGCCTTTTTGGAGCAGTCATCGCTATTTGATCAGTGCCTCTAATTTACAGGTATTGCAAAGTTTTGGAAGGCTGAAATAAGTTTTGAATTCCTTTTGCTTTTTGACATAATTTTGGGTGAGATATGTTCTTTTGCTAATGTACTTGTGAACATAATACTAGTTGCAGTTTTTATGCATGACACCCTCTGAAAACCAGCATTATACAGGTACATGTACATGTTTGATAGAATCACTGTCTTTAAAGTGGACAAATGTATCCGTTATGGAAGGAAGTTAAGATAGTATCAGAAAATTTCTGACAGTTTATAATGAGGAATGTATGGATTCACAACCTATTTTTAAGCCATATTCATCAAAATTAAAACATCACCCATGGGTGGATACCAATTTGTACATCTTTCGAGCTTATGTCAGTACCTGGAAGTACCTGTGGTTTAGGATTGAGAAGATTAATCCTTTAATTTCCTGTTATTTTCTTGGAGAGCTACATACAGGCCCTTTGCCAGTTTTCACAAGATAGGATTGGCTAGTTTCTCGCATGTGACTATAGTGGCATAATTGAGTGTTTGGTATATAAACCTTGTGAATATCCGTTACATGGCACAATATAATCATTTTATTTGTTTGTGTGTGTTTGTGTGTGCGTGAGTATGAAAATCCATCTGAGGTTTCACAAACGTTGCCTTCCAAAGAAGAGATATTACTTTGTTGTTGCTTTTTTCCTCTCTCTCATTTCATAACTATCGGACATGTGGGTGTCTGATAGCTGGATTGTGGGTATTTGATAAAAACATGAATTGCCCACTGCTCTGATGCTTGTAAACTGATGTCTCAATGCCCCAGACTAGTAATCGTTGCATGGACCAGAAATTGCGCCCATTGCCCTCCGGTGAGAAGGAACGGCAGTGATTCGAACTGAACTGAAGAGAACCAATTGGGGGACGTACCACAGGACGTTTTTGTGATGAGGGGTAGGAGGATCATAGATCATACCCAGTCCAGGTGACCTTGTTTGACAGCAGTTTGGCATTCTGTTTTGTTTGTTTGCAAAGCAAAGACAAAAAGATAGAAAGAAGGAACGATTTATGAGAGAGAGAAGGAGGAGAGATAGAGATCTAGGGAGAAGGAGGAAGAGAGGGACTTTCCAAGTTACTGTGGAATGGGGGACAGATGCAGAGTTTTGCTGGCAGATTGTGTCAATGGTTCGTACACGGTCCGTGATCGGTCCAATACATACTTGTACATACATCGTCTGCTGGGACCATCTCTATGGTCGACTATTTTGCTGGAGCCAAGGGGGAAGCTGGCTGGCGAAGGTGGCGACTGACTGGCAAAGAAGGATGTTTGGGATGATTTGAGCGTGGGTGAGTTGAGCATTTATGACCGGACTCATTCTCAAGTTTGTTGCTATGTCATCAGATGTCTTATTACCTAGCTACTGGCCTTTCACTGATGTGGAGGCAACCTTTCCATTCAGACATCTGGCAGTCTTCATGTGGCTTTCTTTTCTTTAATTCTATCCATGTACTTTGTGTTGCTATATAAACATTATTCCAAACTCACATGGTCACCAGAGAAAAATGATACCAAAGTCCCCTTCTGCAGGTATTACATCTTTAATAAGTATTTATTTTGATATGATGACATTTTATAGTATTGTATGCCAAGGTTGGTAATTAGGCAGTCGTTGTGTTCATGTTACACTGCTCTTACAAATCAGTTACAGCTGTAACATTCAGTTCAAATGCCGTAATACTCTGGAATTGCAACCCTGTATTTGTGAGATTTAAGTACATTGTGTCTTTTAAGTTGCCTATTATCAAATCATGTCGATAGTTGCTTGGAGCGGGATTGTTTTTTGTTTATCTGTGGAAGCTGGCTGCATGGGGAAAAAAAAAGATGAAAAATCGCAAAACAAACGTGAAATTGAGGCCAGAGTAGGTCAAATTTTTGTGTGTTTGCATGGAGGTAAAGGGGTTATCGGGAAATATACAGTCCTCGTCATTGATGCTGCACTGTTCGAAGGGGGTTAGACCTTGACCTAGAGAGTAGGGAAATCACCATGCACTAAACCCATTGCTTTAAAGCCAGTTAAAAGTGTACCATATGCGGGGATATGGGCTTACAGTATCTTGGTACCCTTACTCTGTGAAATGTAACAAATTTCTAACAAAACAAATTGTGACATCACAAAGCAAGTCTGACATCATGCACTGCTTCAGACTGTCCCTCTATGAAATGTAATAATTTCTAGCAAAACAATTGTTACATCACAGAGCAATTCTGACATTGTGTGCTTGATGAGCCAGTTCACACTGAAAGCACATGATGGGTTTTAAGTCATGGAGCCCTAAACTACAACTGTATCACCTCCAATTTGAGTTTATACATGTGACAGCCTCTCTTGGGATTCTTTCAGTATACAAGACTTCTAAAATAGTGACATCATCTCATCTGATGTGTGCTGTGTGTCCTATATTGAAGAAGAATAGATGAAACTGGCTGACTGCAAATTGTAGAATATAAAATTATGTGCTGTTTATGATCATGATTCTAAATGTCCCAATCCATGGAGCATTTTCCAGTGTGCCTTTGCATATGTTTGGTCTGCCTATCTGTTTGTCTGTCTGTCTGTCTGTCTGTCTGTCTCTTGCTCCTTTTTTTTCTCTGTAATCTTAGTGCAAGATAAAGTTGGGAAGAGAATCATGGTATGTCAGGCAGAGGTGCCGCAAATACGTACATGTCTACAGTATATGAATTGACAGACGATCGAAATAGGTTCGTGTGCTGCACCGTGCACAGTTCTTTGTGACATGATGGAGTATGCTACCAGCCTATGGATTACATTTTGTGCCCTGTTCTGGCATCAGTTGGTGACCTGTAGTGTTATGGTCTGAATACTCTTCTGAAAGGTGAGCTGGTGATGAAAGGCAACTTGTCACTTTTTTTTTTTTGAGCCACCTTGTTTAGAATGAGAGGGGGATTTATTCCACCTAACCTGAATGCATTGTCCTTCAGGCCAGATGTAGAGGTCTAAAAGTGCCCAGAGGTAATTTTTTCTGTATTGGGAGGTAAGCTGCTTTGAAATGAGATTTTAGGATATACAATTTTTCATATTGATCAAAAAAAAAAGGATACCCCCAACTCCTGAGGCATCTTTCGATTATAATGAATGACTTTTTTTTTTTTGTCACAGAGGAACTAACTCATCAGAGACGTTGAACTTGTTTGTGTGTGTGTTTATTTGTCATTTTGTTAGTTGCAGGTCATTTTCACTGGAGGTCATGTGCTCGTTCCTTTGGTATGGTCAGCTTCACTGCTTGTAAATCAATAGATTCATCGGGGATTCTCTTGACCCATATGGAAAAGTGCCCCACGCGAAAAGAGCAAAAGTGCTCAGCAGTCCCCATCTGACTAGTTGTGATTGAAATATAAACAAAAGCGATGCGGTCAATTGTGGCACAAGTGAAATGTGCATCGCCGCTGTCATACTTAAGATGTTGGCATGCACACAAGAAAAGTTCACATTGACATATGATATGACTGCATAGACAGCGAGACAAGCATGGCAGGAATTCTTATTCGTTTGTCTTTTCTGGCCTAAAATCTCTCAGTAAATACTCGTGCCGGAATGATTTGCCGTGCGTGAGTGTATTTAATCAGTCAAGTATTTCATTCGTTCTCCCGTGAAGTGGAGGGGAAGGTTAAGGGGGAGGATGGGTGGGGGTGGGGACAGACGAGAATCATTGGACTTTTGGTGCTGCGACCTCGAAATGTTTTCCCAAGCGTATCTGAATGCTGGCGCTCCGCGGAATCCCAAAAAGCCAGGGAAGTCGTCTTGACTCTCTTCCTCTGAGATGGATGGCAGGATTTCAAATGCTCTCATGGCATGTCATTGGCTGTGCTCTTATGGCAAGGCTGCTCTGTGTGTGTGTGTGTGTGTGTGTGTGTGTGTGTGTGTGTGTGTGTGTGTGCGCGCTACAAATGAATTTTCATGAAAACTGTTCACTGGTCTTCAGTTAGATGGTATTCAGAACTGAGATGATTATTCTTTTTAAGATTGTGTTACTGCGGTAGATGCCAATCCAAATATTTGATATCACAAACATTGTAGTTGTTTCTTCTGTTATTTATTTTAAACTTATAATGGGTTATAAAGCCACACAAATGTGATTGAAGAAAATGCAAGAATTTGTTTTTGTTGTTGGAAGCTCTTCACATCAAGAATTTGTAAGTTTCATTATCTTTTTAAGTATGTTTCATACCTGTCTTAGATGCGAGAACAGATAAGAAATAACAAAATATTTATAATCAATTACTTGTATAAATAACTATCATGATGACACTGATTATCTTTTGATTACACCATGATTAATTGTCAATTAAGTTGAGATAATTGTCCATCTGACAATATTGCAGTTTGGTCTTATCTGTAGAAGATTGGAAACAAACATTTGTTATGACCCCCTCTATAAAATATGTTTTGTTACAAAACTCCAACTACAAAATATCAGGACTGAAAAGAAAAATGGCATGAAAGAAATTAAGATATGGTTTGAAAGAATGGTTGCACTGATGATGTTACCCTATTCAAGTAGTGTGTGGCATCATTTTGTGTATTCTACTTCAGACAAATTTAGAGATATTGCGTGGTGCACTTTTTCATAAATTAAACCTTGTCATAGTAGTCTAGTTACAAAGTCATAAACAGAGGATCCTCCACAATAACTATTTGCCCTGTGACTAATTTGAGTAGAAATCCATTTATGAATGGAAACAGAGAATGAGGGAGATATGTATTTTGTCAAAGAAGGGGCAGTAGATCTTGTTATAAAAAATACAGATTTCTTTTGTCTGTTTTGAGACGGTTGATGAATATTGTGCCACAAGAATGTTCATTGTACAATGTATGAGAGGCAATAGCAAGATCAGTGACCGCTGACCAGCCCACATTAGTGTCAGTATGACACTATATCCATGATGATCTGGCAGGAATGGCGATACTCAACTGCCCGGTCCATTCTGGGAATGGCAGATTGAAATATTAGACCGTATCGCGGCTTGATTGGGACGGCCGCGAGCGTCACACTCTCCGGCCACAGCGTGGCTGATGAGGTGATTGTTGAAATGTGGAAGCCTAGTTTAGAAACTGTTGATAGTGCAGGTATGAGTGTAGAGATTGAGTGTGAGCGGAAATGCTAGCACTGTCACTGTACTGCTAATACTTGTATGCAGTTGGTGCATCAGATAACTCTGTGCACATACATATGACTGCGTTATAATTGATGATGTGCCAGACTGTGCTCTTGTAGTGCCAGATCTTACATCGTGTTTCCCCTGTTTTTGTTTTTTGCAGTAGGTGAATCTTTGCAAGTGGAATTTAAGAAAACAAACCTACTATGTATTCTTTAAAAGAATCTTCTGTAGAGTATTGGACTGATCTTGCTTGTTCTTGGCTGATGATATAATAAATGATGGCTTACTTTTAACCCGTTGAGGAGGGGCTGATTTTGCTACAACACGCATTTTCCGTAGATACTTGACTGAGTATACTCGGGACTCATCGTCAACGGGTTAATGGTTGACAAATCAAAGGAACCAAACTTGCAAAATAGCTCATTATAGGAAATGATGTGCAAGATGATGTTCAAACATTAAAGTGACTAGTCTGAGTGCACTCCATCATCAAACAATCTTCTTCTTTATAATGATTATGGCACAATGTGCCTTGTTCATAACATTTGCTGAATCTTGCTAGGCCTGTGTGGATAACCGCAAGGAGTCTGCACCATTTGCCCACTTTGTGGTGTGGGTTGTAGGTGTACCACTTCACGGGGTAATAGTAGTACCTACAGTGTACCTCTTTGTGATGAATGAATGAAGTGGGATTTGTTTATGTGCGCGAGTCATGACTCCCTCTCACAAGGGGAGATTGACCTGGGTTTAATGTCCCATCAAAGGAACAGAGTTTTCTTGCCTCATACTAGAGCTGATGGCACGATTACACACAATATTGCTCAGCTAGACTTAATGGGAATCCAACCCAAGCCATTTGATCGCCTGGCAGATGCGCTACCGACTGAGCCATGTAACTGCCCTTAACAAGGGGAATGGCTAAATATGTTGACAAACATACATGTAACATTATTTAAACCCGTTGAGGACGGTTTGATTTTGCTACAACATGCATTTCCCATAGACACCTGCCCGAGTATACTCGGGACTCGTCCTCAGCGGGTGAAGGTAGTTTGTATAAAATGGAGCTTTGATGTATGAATCAAATTTCTTAAAAACAGCAGGAGTATGAAATGACTGAGATTTCCAATGATGAATATCGCCAAAGTGCAATCAGTACAGTCCGACCTCTCCCTCCTATCCGGACATGTCAGGACTGGTGCTCATCCAGATAAGGGATTTGGCTTGATGGGAGACTCACTGCATACTTTACTCACAGCTGCCAAAGAATGATTCCCTTTACCGTGCCCTCATTTAATGAAAAGTTTAATGTCCATGTTCGTGTGGTGATCTGGGGGTACCGTCAGTGAATTTCTGAATGCATGTTATTTAGATGAAAATTAGATGTGAATGTATGCTATTATGTTGGGAATAATATGTAATTCTTGTGAGTTTGTGTAGGAATTTTCTTTGAGTATGAAATCCCCCTTTTCTCCATAATTATTAGATTGAAGAAAAAAATAATCATGAGGAGATCGCATCCGGATAACAGAGAGATCCGTATAAAGGGAGACCTTATAGGGGAGGTCGGACTGTACTGCAGTTTTAAAGATTTAACATTCATTGTTTTATGCTGGCCCTCAATTCTACATGCAGGTAATTTTTTTTTTTTTTTTAGTTTGTTTCTTGTCTTATGTGGATAACTTTTAATAGGAAATGTGTAAATGAAAGACACTGGGATCAGTCATTCCACTTACGCTCGAATGTTGCAATTATATGTGCCATGTCGCAGATCGCACATCACAGTATTTATAGAGTCGGTTTACACCAGTCGCATGCCTGTGGGGCATTATTTGTCTCCATGGATATGCCAAGTCAAGCTCTGGCCGTAAACAGGGCTGCCCAGGCACTACACCTGCACAGGGTGGATGGAGAGAGAGAGAAAGAGAGAGAGAGAGAGATGTGAGAGCTTGGAGGCTGTTTAGGCAGCTCGAGTTAGATCAAACTCCATCCAAAATGTCAGTCTCTGAGGAGCTGCTTGATTGATTGTCTTAAATGCAGTCTCAGAATATATACAATGTAACTAGCGTGGCATCTATTAACACAACAGGCACAGAAACACACACACACACACACACACACACACACACACACACACACACACACACACACACACAAAGTGTTTTTGTTTTACTGTTTTGTGCCTTTCTACTTGTGATTTTTGTTGTTGATGCTGTTGTCAAGTTGAAAAGCCCAGATGTGTGTATGTGAATAGTATTTTTCTGCACCCCCCCCCCCCCCCCCCCCCCCCCCCCCCCGCAAATACTACACCATATCCAGGCCAACACAGATTTAATGTGTGAAGAGGACCGCTCTTCTGTGATAGCAAGTAAACAACTTGTTAAACCTTCCAAAAAAAAAAGTAATTGGTTGGAGAAATCATAGCAAGTTTTCCATCAACTTTATGACATAGAAACCTTTCATCTGCCCCGGCTTTGGACTTTCTCAAGGAAAGTGATTAATCACTGACTAAACAATAGATATACATCTTATTTGCTTTTTTGTCCTAGTTTTCTTTCATTTTTTTAATAATCATGTCAAAATATCATATATCGTTAAGAATATGCAAGAATGACCTTATAAATCATTGGCTTTCAAAGTAAGATTAACAATGCACTGTACTATCAGTTGATAGAGTTGGTCGAGTGTAAAAGTTAAAAAATATACTCAGAAGAAAGTCTAAACCAACTTCAAATCTTGTATACAAGGAATTGTAATCTTATGCTGTCATCAATTGGTAGTTTTTTTTTTATTTGACAGAATTGGATTACAGTTATACATGTGTGTGTGTGTGTGTGACTACATGTTTGCACACTGTGTATAGTGCTACACTGTATGACAGAATGTACTTTATAATATTATATGAAAAAGGTATTGCTGAGAATAATGGAAGTGTAATACTCCTTTGACATTTGGGTCATGTAAATAGTCCTACAGAGAAAATGACAGCAGAGTATAGAGGAGAAAAGTAGTTTACAATCTACCACTGATAGTATCAGTGAAGAGTGTGTTTATACCCCTATTTCCTTATATTGCAATTATGTCTCTGTTTAGATAGACCTATCTTTATGTATTGCATGTATGTTTTTTATTTTTTGATGGGGGGGGGGGAGTACTATGGATGATGGCTGTGTGTGTGTATGTGTGTGTGTCTGTGAGTTTGTGTACAATATAGGTGTGTGAGTGTCAATGTATTTTCATGACCCTTGCCAATGGCTACAAGAGCATTTTGCATGTCCTCGATGGAAAAGCACCTTTCTTTTGGATGCTGGTATCATATCATATTTTATCTTAAAAGCTACTGTTTTCCCTTAAAAATATAAATTTTCATTTTGATTCTTCACATTTAAATATCAATTCTTCCAAATACAAAAATTATACCCCCCCCCCAATCATGTTATGCAAAATATAGGAAGATGGAAGCAGAATAAGCAAATGCATGTCATACATAAAATTGTTCAAACAAAATCAATGTGTTATTTGACAAGAGAGGCCTCATTTTGTGGAGAGTACACTTTGTAACTTGTGTAATAAGTGTATTTATGAAATCTTTTGCTCAGAAGCAGGCAAAATTAAAATAAAAGGAAGAAAACAGAAACAGAAATCTTCTTCTGTGTTATTGGTGAAGTCAACTTGCAGACCCAGGATTGTAATTTGATATTGGGTTTTTTTTTTTAAATTTTAAGCTATGCGAAAGAATAATGACATGCCCTGTTTGAATAGATTGAGAACGTTTCCAATGGCCATGTCAGAAACGTCAGACCTCACCCCTACCGCAGTTGCTTGTGGGCACTGTGACAAAAGATGTTTCATTTATGGACTACACACGTAGGCCCTATGTGTGTTTTCATGCTTACAAGTGTGGATATACAAGTATGTATCGATATAATGTATCACATGTACAGTATGCAGCATTTTTTTGTTAATGGGAAATAATTTTAGTACCACTTAATCTATCATTGCCATGTTGAAACACAGAGGAGATGTGGCTTTGGCTGCACCAAGCCCTTTTGCGAGAAATCATTTACTCTATTTCTTTCTCTTCTCATGCAATATTTTTATCTAAAAATAGGTAAAAATAACATGTGAAAAAACAAACAAACAAACAAATGCCAAGCAAGATAAAATGTATGAAATTTGATATGTCTCACCTGAAATGGGAGTTGGGATATGTGATGTAGAAGTATATTAATATCAGTGATTGTCACTGTATATATTCATAATAGAGAATAATAATGCACAGGAAACACCATTGGTGTTCATATAATGTCCAGCAAAGATATTTGCTATGAGGCATTCATATTGTGCTCCTCAGAGAGTGATATATACAACAACAACAAAAAAGTCAAAATTGACACTTCAATGATTAGCCAAAGAAAGTGCTGAGGACAAAGCCAAAATATGAATTGATATGAGGCCAGTTCACATTTCTACTCAGTTTGCAATCAGATGCAAAGAATGAGAAAGCCCACTGTTCGTGCTTATAGGGAGACTCTGTCCAGTATTATAATTGCTACAGTTTTCGATCATCTTTCTCTAAATGGCAACATGTATTTACGGTGTGTTTATCCAGAGCCAGCTGACTACACAGGGGTAACAAGGTGCCAGCTCAGGACGAAGTCCTGACGTCGCAATAAATTGGCTTGCAGGGGAATTTGGCTCCTGCGAGCCGGCTTTGGACGTCAGTGCGTTCATTGACAAGTAAGGTTGTGCTCCCAATGTGCAGACAATTTTTTTCCCCCTTTTTGGCTTTGCTGATGTAGTCGCACCAAAATATCTCAAAGGCATGTTTCTTTCCTTTTTTTTTTGTTTCCAAATGGGACAGCTGACTAAGTGTATGAGAGAGCATAACAAGTCTTTAATAATGACATCAGCATAAACTGCATGGTCCCGCTGGAATTTGATCTGTAACGGCACTGTCCCCACTGGGTAGCCATTCCCTAAAATGGCGCTTACGTCTAGATGCACCATGGTTTGAATTTGTGTGCCTACAGCAATACTTTTAATCAGGATATTCGTCTTCGATAGCAGCAGGTTTGTGTAGTTGATTAGGGATTCGTCTACATTCACGTTCGTCAGAGGACCCATGCTCAGTGACATATGAGCCATCCTGAAGAATGCAAAAAATTGGTGATGCTTGTGAGAAGTTTTTGATCATCTTTTTGCCTCTGTAGATGAAACAGCAGAGGCATATTTCATTCATGTGATTCAAAGACTTTGAGATGCCATGGATACATGCATTCTTAAAGGTCCTGTTTACCTTTGGGAACAGTGATTTAAAACATTTTCAAGATATGACATTTAATGCATATGTGAAGGTCTATTGTACCATAAAACATCCTATCATATAAAATTTTTGCAATAAAGCCCAAAATATAAGGAGATATCTGTATTTTTCTCATTAAACAGTAACTGTAGACAGTTTAGTCTGAAAGCATTTTTATTATAACTATTGTTCACATTTTGTATATTTAACAATACGTAACATCAATTTTACTGATTCAAATTGTTACAGTGGTTGATTCTATCCCTAACTCTTATTTTAGAACTATTTTAAAGCACTAATGCTAGGTTTTTGTTTCATCTGCAAATGGTAAATTATGCCTTTAATATGAAAATTTGTGCTGTCTCATTTTTTCTTTTATTAGAATTTTTATACCATTTTGACATACCAGGTATCTGGTAGAACCCAATCTGATTTTATGGAAGGAATATTCTTAAAGTGATATGTTGTGTTGAAAAGAATTGCTACGTATACCTGTCAAAGCAATTCATTGTATGCAGGATTAGTTTGAAGTGTATTTTATTTAATGATACATAAGAGTGGCTCATGGAAGATGGACATATATTCATAAAGCATAGTACGATATACACATCACCCCTCTCCCATGCACTATTCTTTTGGCATTGTGCAAAATGTGGGCAATATGTACTGCATAGTAGACTATAGTAGGGCCTTCATGTCAAATCTACTTTGTTATATCCACCTTGCTCGTATGCCTCTAAACTTACTTTAACACCAGCGTACTTTGACATCCGGGTTTACATTAGTCTTCACAGTGCATCCTACATTGTATCTTGGATACATTTATGAAAGACCATGGTCTGTATAATACATGTGTACACAAGTTGTGGCTATGAGAGATTTAACTGCAAGTTTACAAAAAAAAAGATGTATCTAAAAGTTTACTGTGAACCATAAACTACAGGTAGTTAGAATCTAAGACATTCAGCATTTCAGATCCTTGCAATGGCGTGGATTTCTACTTCATTATCTTCAAAGTCACGGCTGCATCGGTTCTATCATGGATGTTTCCCATGCAGAATACTTTCAAATAATTTGAATCTTTTTTCTTTTTAGGCCCAATCAGGACTTCTGCAGCATTTGCTGTCGAATCAAAAGACCTCATTGCAGCGCAGTTTCGACAAGGTTAAAGGTGTTGATTTTTTTTTAATGAATTACAATTTAAATTAACCTGCCTGCTAGACATGCCCACTCAGGTGAAAAGAAGAGACAGTCCCATTCAGGGCCAATTTATTAGGCAATTAATATCTGTAAGGTGTAGAATGTAATTAGGATTAAGTGGCCCAAGGCCCAAGAGCCATAGCGATTTTGATTACTTTTTTCCAACCCGGCTCCTTAGGGAAGCTCAACAGGGAAAGCCTGACACTTTGGTTTTTTTTTTGTTTTGCTTGTTTTATTTGTTTCTCTGTTATCACTTGTATTGTTTTGCAAATGCCAAATAAGTTATGATAATAATAACAATAATAATAACAATAATAACAACAACAACAACAACAACAACAACAACAACAACAACTAGACTTGGAATTTGTCAACACTGACAAATTAGGTGATCCGATCTTTTCGAAAATCGATGATTTGTGTCCTGATCCCAATATAGGCATGACCATACAGGTTTCATCTGTGTTTAGGGACATTGGCCGTGTGATGTTTGGATTCTCATTTAGAAAAGGGAGTCAGGTCTGCCATCTTTGGTACCATATTCCGTATACACTATAACGAAGATACAGAATGAAGTATATTTGACCATTGACCCCACTTTGCACAGCCAAGATGGCATGTGAGCAAAAAGTGGTTATTTTGTGAAATGATCCTTGTAACATGGTCTTTGCGTGTGCAAAACCTGAGAAAGATAGGACATGTATTCAGCAAGATACAGGATGAAACATTTATGACCTTTGACCCTACTTTGTATACCCAAGATGGTGTCCGATCAAGTAGTTGTTATTTTATGAAATAATGTACGTGACATGAACTAAACATGTCCAAAATATGGGGGTGATAGGGTATGTTTTTCTTGGGCTATTGCAAAGAAAGTTGCAGAAAGAAAGAAATATCTCAATACATCGAAGATAAGTTTTAATTTCAACCACGATTTTTGGCATGATTCCGACACCGTATGATAAACAATGGGCACACTTTCGATAGCGCAAAGTCTCAGCTACAACATATTAAAATCTGGGAGAAATTCACGGAAGGGTAAGTGAGCTAGTGCTCGATAAAGACAGTCATGTCAATTTTCACATCTAGAAAAATTCCCTCCCATAGAGATAACACGTCATAACGAAGATACAAAAAGAAGTACATATGACCTTTGACCCCACTTTGCACAGAAAGATGGCATCTGAGCAAAAAGTGGTTATTTTGTGAAATGATTCTTGTAACATGGTTTTTGCGTGTGCAAAATATGGGAAAGATAGGACATGTATTCACCAAGATACAGGATAAAACATTTATGACCTTTGACCCTAATTTACATACCCAAGATGGTGTCCTATCAAGTAGTTGTTATTTTATGAAATAATGTACGTGACATGAACTAAACATGTACAAAATATTGGGCTGATAGAGCTTGCTTTTCTTGAGTTATTGGAAAGAAAGTTGCAAAAAGAAAGGAATATGAAAATACATCGAAGATAAGCTTTAATTTCAACCAAGTTTTTGGACGTGATCCCGACACCGTATGAAAAAATTGAGGGCACACTAACAATAGCCCAAAGTCTCAGCTACAACATATCAAAATCTGGGAGAAATTCACCGAAGCATAAGTGAGCTAGTGCTAGAAAAAGACAGTCATGTCAATTTTCATTTCCAGAAAAACTGCACTCCCATAGAGATAACACGTAAACTGGTCAAATTTGAAAAGGTTACATTCAATCCATTTTTATGAGGTAATGTCGTCATCCAATCAAAATGTTGTTATCACATTAATGAAAGAGTATTTAATAAGCTACATCATACTGAAATCTGGGTGAAAATTGGCAAAGGATTTGTGAGATACGCTCAAGTGAACTTGAAATTTGATGACGTCATTTTGAAAATTTACTTTTCTTATTTTATTAAGAAATTTGATATCTTTTAATCATTTTTTCAGCATCGCCAACCCATGAAATGACATGTACAACTCATCAGCTTTCAGAATATAAAAAGAAAATGGGGGGTCACTGTCCATCCTGACGAGTAATATCGGATTTAAAATTGGCGGTTTTTTGGCATTGTTGCACTGTATATCGCCATTGACGTGCGCGCGGAATTTCAACTTTGACGGGCCCGTACGACGTCATATTGAGTCGGATTGACTTGAAACTTGGTAGAAATATTCCTTGACATTTCAGGCATCCGATAAACGTAAAAAACGGGAAATTTCTATTGCATATGAGCTGTGCATGCGTATATGTGTGCGTGCGTACGCGTCCGTCCAATTTTTTCAATTTTTCAAAAAATGCTCCAAATGGTCTGAAACATGTGCAAAAAAAATTTTAGCTCGATTTGAGCATACAAATATTTCAACGCGCGCGTTTGAAGAGAAAATATGAATTTTGAGAATATGAGTAGAATGCGCATAACTTGAATGTGACGTAAATTTCATTGAAAAATTCCGTTCCATTGATGAGATATGATTGAGAATGTGTTTTCATATACTGACGTCATAGTGACGTCACGGTCGACTGATCACTATGATTTTATTAGACCCGTCATCTTTGGGACATGATACATATATAGTATAAGTTTGAAATTGATAGGAAGAACACTTTCTGAGCTAATCGATACACAAATTTTGAGGAGAAAGAAGAAGAAAAAGAAGAAGAAGAAGAAGAAAGAATCAGTACAGATACAGAAGGTGATCCGAGAGGATACTCGGATCACCTAATAAAAGGATTTTGATGGCAAAAAGGTTGAAAGCAGACTGGTTGATATGGGTGACTGCTAGGCAATGAGCCACCAGCACTCACTCCAACTTTGATTTTTAGCCATGCTATGCAAATGTGGGATGTGCATTGTATGTACGCCCTCCTAATCAACAGGAAGTATTATTTTCTGAAAATTTGATGCGAGAGAACAGGGTCAAATGTGTATCTCTGGCAGTGGAGTCAGAGCATGTAGCAGATATATATATATTTTTTTTATGTACATCGTATCTCTTCTCAGCAGGGTCATCTAACACTAAGTAATCCAATGTGGGGTAGCTAGCAAGTTTATCGTAGATACTAAAGGTATGCATCATTGCTGAAGCGCGATACTCGGCGAGGGATTTCAGACTTTCAAAGGAGCTTGTTTGTAATCATGCTTCCAAAATGCATTTCTAAACATGTTTTGAGTTTCAATGTTTAGGCACTTAAATGAGTCCCTTTAACCTGTTGAGGATGGACTGATTTTGCTAGAACACGCATTTCCCATAGACCCCTGCCTGAGTATGCTCGATCGGGACTCGTCCTCAACTGGTTAATAGCAAACAATGACCAATTACAATAGCTGTGTCACAATGTGCATGACCTGTCCATCAAATATTTATGAACTTTAAACAAATATTCAGTATTAAAAAAAGTCTACATATTTAGCACCACCCCCCCCCCCCAAAAAAAAAAAAATGGAGAGGGATTGCATACTTTTTGAATCTTGATCATGAGAGTCAGAGGCAAATGATCTGGGTAATTCTTCGGGGGGGGGGGGGGGGGGTTATTTGTTGTTTTCCCCTCATATCTCATACCAAACAAACATTCCATATATCATGGATATATCATTATGCAACGACAACAGATACACATACCTTGTTTTGCATATTAAAGTTTATGATATCAATCTCTTCTTGATCGTTAGTGGAGCTGTGTGTATGTTTCTGCATTCAAACTACAGTGTTTTCCCCAAGGACAGGCCCATCTCAGCTGATGATTAGTTGCATACTCATATGATCATTAAAAGGGAGTGATTTATTTTCACAAATGGGGAAATATAACAACTTCATTCAACAAACAGTCATCTGATGCTGGAGTGTATTGACTTTAATGGGTACTTAATGGCCACAATCTGCTAAGAGTTGGTTTTTTTTTTGAGACAATAAAGCATAGTAAAAGAACTTGATTTAGAGTCATGAAATAAAACAATCAAATGTAAGTACTTGCCATAATCAGGTTCAAGAAATTAATGAGAAAAAAAAATTAAAGAAGAACCAACGTGTATAATGTGCCTGTCTTCATGTATTTTAACCCGTTGAGGACGGACTGATTTTGCTACAACACGCATTTCCCATAGACACCTGCCCGAGCATACTCGGAACTCGTCCTCAACGGGTTAACTTACAATTTTCTGAGTGGAAAAATACAAGAGCCAGCCTATGCGTGCACCAATGATACACTTGGAATATATGTGGTGCCATTCTTTAATTGCTTCCTACCAAAAGAGAAATTGATTATATATCTGGTAAGTTAGTTCAGTGGGCTAGTTTAAATATGAAATCTACTATTTAAGGTCTCAGTTTCAAATCCATATGCAGCAGTGCTATTATGTACAAAATACCATACCTCATGATTAGTGCCTAGTACTGTGCAGGGGATATGTGACGGCATCACCATTGTTCAGTAGTTTTCTGTATTTTATCATGCTGAAGCACATTTGATATTTTTCTTAAATCTAAACTCAAACTCAGACTATGATTTAAGTCATTTGAATGGGATGCTACATGCATGTATCTACACAGGCATGGACCGGCCATTACCCATGATAGGAAAGGGAGGTCACATGGTAGGGGTAGGGTAGAACTTGTTTGTCATTGGAATCTTTCTTTATGCCCTGTTTACCCTCCGAGTAATTTGTTGCCAGGAGCATATGTGCCAAGGTAACATTCTAACTTGAAATCTGAGATAGATCATCAATAAAATTACAATGCCATGAGTCGAACCACCCTTTGTTTGCAGTCTTTTTATCAGTTTCTACACCAAGCCCAGACAAGTTTGCATTGCGGCTAATTCCTCCAATAACAAGAGGCCATCTAAAATTTTGGCAGAAATCCGTGCACTGCAGACGTGGAGCAAATAGACACTGCTGGGACAAGATGTCAGCTCGACTAATTGGTGCATCTTTCTGGAGCGGAGATGCCAGTCCGGGCGGTAGTCCTTTTAGAGGTTTTACCTTGAGAACGGCAATAATCGGTTGCTATTTGCCCTGCTGGAGGATGCCTTCTCATTATCTAATGCTGTGTATGGGGTCGAGGTCCATTGTGTGGGCTTTTGTGGTGAAGCGTTTAGTGGTGCTAGCACCATCTCGTATGATTTGGCCTAACGATCTCTCTCTCTCTGTCTATCTATCTTTCCTTCTATCTATCTCTTCTTTCTCTCCATCTATATCTCTTTCAATATATCTTCTATTTCTCTCTTTCTGGTTTTAACGATTGGAGCTCATTTATTTATCTGGGATGTATTGTACAAGGTGTTTGTGACATGAAAGGCCCTGATGTGGCAGGTCTTTAGTATTCAAACTTTCTGTACAACAATGTAGATACAAAATGTGACCCTGCATCACAAAACCAACAAAAAGTTGCCCAGACATGATTTCTAGTTAAGGGTAGATTCTGAAAGAGCAGACTCCAAGCTTTAAAATGATGTATAACTCAATTCAAATGGACTTTCCTAACCTATCTAAATACTGGAAAGAAAGCACACACTCTGGAAAAGTGTGATCTGAGAAAGTACAGGGTCTATTCAAGTGCTTAATATTTACCAAGCCATGCTAGCTGTGCGATGAAAGGGACAAAAATCAGGATGTAAACCACCAGAATGACGACAATGAAGGGATTATCATATTAAGCTGATATTGAGCATGTTATTTGAACACATTCTGTCCATGAATAATGCTAACTTTCAGAGCAGTAGCATTATCCTTTCAAAAGTTATTAGACTTGAAAGTGAAGACTGTGCAAAGGATTTCAAGAAATGAAAGTGGTTCTCTATTAAAGACATAGCTGATCATTCTACTGTCGTCCCCCACCCCCCCCCCCCCCAAAAGAAAGGGTCGTAGAAAAACTGCTGAAAACACACTTTCCCATTCATGTTCTGATCCCAAACTAAAGGATAATGTAGAAGAAGGGTAGCTCTTTCAGAATATATGAAAAACCCAAGATTGACTCGTTTGACCCATTTCACCTTTTTTTTTAGTCCTCGCGTAAAATCAAGGGGTACGTGCGACTTTTTGTTGGTTTTGTGATGCACGGTCACAAACGTGCATTTCTGAATGAAGAGTAATATAGGAATTCCTTCTTGGAGCTGCCAAGTAACTTTGTGAGGATCAAGGACTCTAATTGGTACAATATAGGGACTCATCCCATCTAGGATACCCATATGATATGTTCACATTGTGGCAAAACATATTTCTGCCTTCTGGCACTTCACCTCTCCACGTTTAAAGGGTGTGTACAGTTCTGGTTGAGGTGAGGATTTAGCTTTTAACGTTTTGCGAGATATTCAGAAACCACTCTATGAGATGTCCAAGAGCATGCAATTCTAAGGGGTATCAAAAGTTTATTTGATGAAAATCGATTTGGAAATGGCTGAGATAGCAAAAAAAAAGTGAAACAAAGAGATCATAATAAAAGGCGTGGCCTGTCGCGTTTTATTATTATCCTTTTTTTTTTGATATCTCAGCCATTTGAAAACCAATTTTCATCAAATAAATGTTGAATCCTTCTTAATATTTACATGCTCTTTCTTATTTCTCATTATCTCTCTAAGGAATGTTCAAAACATGAATCCCCACCTCAACCAGTACTGTACAGTCCCTTTAAATCATACAGAAAAACCTGCTTTCATGCATGACTTACTGGTATTTACGCAACTTTATTGAAGAAATGTGATGATGGGGGGGGGGGGGGTGGGAGGGAATATTATATATACACATACATGAACAGAAAGCACGCAATTCAACATTGCAGTATGTGTAGTTCTTATTGGTTTATGGCTCTGCTCAGAATTATATCTGTTTGAAATATATTTAGCAGTTGTATTTTTAGCTGGTGCAATGTAGGCCTACTGTGTAGGTAGCACTTTGCTTTCTAGGAGTTGGTAGTACACAGACTTGTCATTTTTGCATCCAGCTATTATGAAAACAACATCAATTGAACCATATAAATTTGTGCTGTAGATATACGGTATATTTGCAGTATGAATTTGCTGGGTGTTTACCCTAAATTCATTCAGTCAATATATCTTCGTGATAGGCAGCACAAGTGATAAAAACATATGTTTATACTCTAGAGTATATCTCTGTGCCAATGACAAATTATATTACATTTGGCCTTTGACAGACATCCAGGAAAGGGGATGGGGGTCACTGTTAATCTGTAGGTCAGTGGAATAAAGTGGCTTCAGGAATTTGAGTCCATATCACTCCTTTTATGAGAGAAGGAGAAGGAGCAGAAAACTAGAATTTATCATCTTCCGTCTTGGAACTGGCTGAAGAGTTTTGGTCCTGGAGTCAGTGATAACCTTTTTAAGAGGGGTTGCAATCTCGTGAATTTCGCACTTGACATATTTACACATTCCGGTGTGTATGACGGGGATGAATCACCAGTTTATGATGGGGTGGGGTTGAAACATGTACTGTGTAGGTGTGAGCTCTGCACTGATTGGGTCACCAGACACCCTCCCCTCCCATACCCCTATCTGCTCTGGTTTCAAGTGGACCCTATCCACATTCAAAAGTTAAGAGCACTTTACGGGGAAAAGCCAGCCAGCAGATAGCAACACTGTATGACAAACTGCTTTGTTTTGTGTTTATGCTATTTGATGTACATTATTATTATGTACACGTACATTGTATGTTCTCCCTGAGCGCTACCCAGCAGGCTTGGTAGTGGCCAATCTCAGTTTATCGAATTGATGAAGAAGTGGGTATACACCCATTTCTGATGCATGGAAGAATGGTTGAAAGCCATTCTCAACAGCGTTCAAGGGAGTAAATGCAGAATTAACTGCTCTTTGTGTGTTCTTTATACAGTTATGTCTTCCACACATGCGAGAAATATAATCCCAATTGCACGTCAAAGAGGAATCGTGCTGAGAATGCCAATATCTATCAGATGTGAATGGCGTTTGATTTCTTTGTAAAGCAAACACTGTTTTCCACCACTGCTGACCCAAGTCACCCTTTATTACCCAAAATATGACATGAACTCTGAGGTGGTCACAATTGAGTCTGCAAACATGTCTCTGGACACCCCACTGTGGTCAGGGAAATCGGATCATTTTGTTTGTTATATACACTATTATCTTGGTTCAAGGTTATGGGGGTGGGGGGGGGGGAGGAATTGACAAAAGCTTTTCATAGAAGATGCCACGTTCATATTTGTCTATATTTCATGCCGGTATCTTATTGGATGAGCCTGTTACTAGTATTTGAAATTTAAACAACATGAGTATCAGATGCATCTTCTCCATGGCAATGGTCATAATTTACTGTAAATGTTTCTAGAAATGAATATTACTGCAAGTTGCATTCACCAGTTGTAGACAAATGTTTCTGGGACCATGCATCACTGTTTGAATCACACAAGGGCATAAGATGTGTCTAGAGATCAGACTAGCTGTGTACCAACGTTCCATAAGGCAACCTCTGTTATGAGCTGTTTGCTCTGAGATATAAAAGTGCGGTATCAAAGTTATAAAAGTTTTGAGGTGTGAACTTTTCCGTGGAAGTGTTACTAACTGTGTGCTGTGTGTTGTGGTGGATCATCAGTGTGCCCAGACAAGCACTATCTGTGAATTGTTTGGAAACCAGGAAACTTTGTGAGAGATTTTTGGTCTAGGTGAACTACTTCTAATCAAGATCACTGTGAGTTTTTATGAGAGTTGAGTACTTTATATGCCTCCTCTATCTATCTACATGTATCTATCTATCTATCTATCTGTATATCTATCTATCTATCTATCTATCTATCTATCTATCTATCTATCTGTATATCTATCTATCTATCTATCTGTCTTTCTTTTTTTCTTTCTGTTATCTACTGAGTATCTGCCTATCTATCTACTTTCATGCCTGTCTGTCTATATATATATATTTCTATGATTCCAATATTTGTTTATATATGTTCATCAATTTAGCAGTATGTATATCAACATAAGATATATTATGTATTCCCCCTGTAGGCTCACCGTATACTGTGCATCAACCGCCACCACATCGTTCTCCTGAGCACCTCGACCAAGGCTGTGGTCCAGTCGACGCCCACGGACCAGCTCAAGAACTGGCACATAGATGCCTGTCACAGCGGCCCCCTCAGCAGCCTACTTGTAGTCGAGTTTCAGGTATGGAAACAAAATAACTGGTAAAACATTGCACTCCATTTTTTCTTGAGCCATTAGACAGTGTGTATTTCTCCCTGTCATGATGAGGACCGAACCATGTGTGCAGATGACGATGATAAGAATCATTTTAAATCACTGTGCATCTGTGGGATGGAGTTTTCAACAACAAAAAAATGATAAACCTGAGATAACCTGTGCTGATTATTGTTTAGATCCCATGAGGCATCCTTGTGAATACTTGTAATGATGCTGACTATTTCTAGTTGTATCTGGGCTAATCCACTAAGGATTGATATAATGTATGTATGTGGTTCCTGAGAGTATGTAAGGCAGCCTTGTAGTTCTAAAACTTGCAAAAATAGTCCTTAAAAACTAGTCCTACTATTTCAAAGCAGAGTGTTAAGTATTCATGGATGGATTGGTGTGATCAAAAATATTTCATTCTGTAAAACCAGAAAAGTTTGTGTGCATTTTAATTTCTTGAATTTTGTGAGAGCCAAAATTTGCAAAATTAAAATATATGTGAAAGCTCTTGTCTGAACTATTTCATTGAACAATGTGGCAATCTGCAAAAATTTCATGCCGTTTGGCTCCAATTTGCGAAAATATCTTGCGTTATGGTATCCTTATAGCATGGCTCGACACTAACTTTTTTGTTTGGTGGCCCGATGGGGCCACCAAAATGCTAAATTTCAAATTTTTGGTGGCCCGAGAGAAAAATTTGGTGTCCCAAAAAACAACAACAATAAAAAACATTAAAAGTCCTTTTTTTTAATGAGTCAAATATTTAAGATTTATGATAGTAAGAATTAGAAGTTGGACATATCTACTCATAAATAAACTTCAACAAACTTGCAACACTCACTCTCAGGCATTCATTCAGTCCTTTTCATCCATCCTGTGAACAAATTTAAATGCTAATTTCCGGCGCAAAAAGTTACGAATTTATTGACATACTTTTCAAAAAAAATTGGTGGCCCGAGGCGGGCCACCAAATTTGCCCTTTTTTAAAATTTGGTGGCCCGACTTTCATTTTTGGTGGCCCCGGGCCACCGGGCCACCGTTAGTGTCGGGCCCTGCTTATAGTAACACTATCTGATAAGGAATGCAGCAAGAATGCCAAATGAATCTTTAGCCACACACTAATTCTCCTATTATAGGTAAAAAATGATGTGATCATTTGCCTATTAAAGATGTGGAAGTTGACCAGGCATCTGCAGTGGGGTGATTGCGTTTATGTGATGAAAAGGTGCAAATACTTCATACAGTGTATTTAATCCTTTCAAAGGCAGTATATCAGTGAGAGAGACATGACAACTGAATACATGAAAGGAACATTGCAGTCTAGAAAATTTCATTACCTATATAGTTTGGTTTTTTTTTAACTTGTATGAATGTCATTACTTTGTATAATGCATGTCTTGTCATTGAACCAATCATGTCTAGTGCTAACTCTGTGGGATTGAATTGCATGCACCTTATGAAATTGCTCTTGGCACTCCTATAGTTCAGTGGCTTTGAAGATATGCAGTTCAGAAGTACAATGTATGCACAGATCTAATGGGAATTCTCTGTTAGATGAAAACATAATGGCTTTGAAGATATACTGTTCAAAAGTATGTACACATGAGAATTCTCTACAACTGTGAGATGAAAACATTATAATGGCTTTGAAGATATACCTGTACAGTTCAAAAGAGTGTACACGTCAAGTGAGAATTCTCTACAACTGTGAGATAAAAACATTTTTAATAGCTTCAATTCAACAGTATGTGCAGGACTGGTGAGAATTCTTGACAACTGCGAGACAAAAATATTTCTTCCTGACAGATTATGTCTGTATGGATAACTGGCATCAATCTTTATCATATTTAGTGTCAATCTTTATTTCATCTTTTTTTTTTTATCCATGCCTGATGCCAAATTATGAAAACAAACAAACAAACAACCAACCAACAACTATGGGAGGAGAATACAATTAGGACAAATATTTCTGATGGCATTCCATCCTGTGCCCATTTATGGAGCCACTCTTGACAGGCAGAGGTGGGGGGGGGGGGGGGGCATTGAGGGGTGGAGTGGGGGTTTTGGCACACTGTCCATACAGATAACTGGAAGTGAAGTATGTGTGTGTGGGGGGGGGGGGTGGGGGTGATGGCTGGAGTGAGGTAGGACCCAATAAACAAGAAGGGGCAAAAAATACCATCTTTGATTTTGTTGTTAGTTGCTTCTTCACAAAAATGTGACCCGCTATAACAAAAAGATCTGAAAGTCACTGATGGTTGAGCCGAGAAAATGGAGTTCGAAGTCGGGTCATCGTAATTTGTCAAAACCATCGAATTTCTGTTTTTGTCTCGCCCACCGGAGGTGAAGGCGAGACTAAGGGATCCAAATGGCGTCCATCCGTCGTCCGTCCGTCGTCCGTCCGTCGTCCGTCCGTCGTCCGTCCGTCGTCCGTCGTCCGTCGTCCGTCGTCCGTCACAAATGTTAAAGTTTACCTGCAAGACTCTCTTATGATGCATAACTTGGCAACTGTTACAGCAATGGCAGCCACAACTTGGGTGATAGAAGCACTAGGGGTATCTTCATGTTATGGTGTTGTCAGAGGTCATGTGATGAGGTCAAAGGTCATTTGAGGTCATATATTAAAGGGTATGTGCAAGACCCTCTTTTCTATGTTAAAGTTTACCTGCAAGACTCTCTTTTGACAAATAACTTCACATAAGTTGCTTGGATTACAACCTAACTTGGGTCATAGATGCACTGGGGGTACCTTCATGTTATGGTGCCGTTGGAGGTCACAGGATAAGGTCAAAGGTCATTTGAGGTCATACGTTAAAGTTTACTTGCAAGACTCTCTTATCACTCGTAACTCGACACATGTTGCTACAATAGCAATCAAACTTGGGTGATGGATGCACTGGGGGTACCTTCATGTTATGGTGCCATAAGAGGTCACATGATAAGGTCAAAGGTCATTTGTGGTCATACGTTAAAGTTTACTTGCAAGACTCTCTGATCACACATAACTCAGCACATGTTGCTACAATGGCAATCAAACTTGGGTGATGGTAGATGTCTCTTGGGAAGTTGAAGGTAACCACAAGGTCAAAGGTTACAGACAGGGGTCAACGAACTTTTAGGGCCGAATGTTAAGTTTTTAGGGTGCATTTCGTTTATGGCTCATGACTTTTGATCCCTTTGTCCATTTGTGACCAAACTTGGATGGAACATGTCCCTTGGGGAGGGGAAGGTCGTCACAAGGTCAAAGGTCACAGACAGGGGTCAACAAACTTTTAGGGCCCAATGTTATGTTTTTATGGCGCGTTTTGATTGTGGCTCATAAATTTTGATCCCTATGTCCGTTTGTGACCAAACTTGGACGGTAGATGTCCCTTGGGGAGTTAAAGGTCATCACAAGGTCAAAGGTCACAGAAAGGGGTCAACAAATTTTTAGGGCCCAATGTTAAGTTTTTATGGCGCGTTTCGATTATGGCTCATCACTTTTGATCCCTTTGTCCGTTTGTGACCAAACTTGGATGGTAAATGTCCCTTAGGGTATTGAAGGTCACCACAAGGTCAAAGGTCATAAGCAGGTCAATTAACTTCTGGGAGTTATAAAAAATATTAATTCCTTGTACGCGAATGGGCGAGACACAATTTGGCGATTGCCTTGTTTGCTTAATTTTGTAGTCTGATGTTTCATCTATCATCTGCCAAAATTTTGAAGCTAAATGAAAAGGAAAGGCAAGAAATTATCATTTTTTGGGCCATGATTTTCCTACTTTTTAATGGAACAGAAATGTGTCCGAAGATTTGGATTTTGGGTGGCAGATAGACTCTTCCCCTAGAAACAAGGGAGTGATCTTATTGGTCAGTGCGTTGCATCCTGGTTACTGATTGGTCGTGCATAGACCACTGGTGCTAAGCTTGAGTGCACATCGCGGAGGTTGCAATGAACAGACATTAATCTATTGTCAAGAGGTGTAAACTGTCTTACCTCCCCTTGATCACGATTGCGTCGTAAAGCAAACTTTGAAGGTGATTTTCTCAAAACGCTGATTTCCTAGACCATTCAACATGGCTCATAAAATCATCAATGTCTCCGCAACTGAGTACTTTTGTGAGTCCTGTTTATATGAAATTAAAGTGGAAGAGTATGGAAATGATGCCGTGCCATTTTCAGAAAATCGACCTCCCTCGACTTCCAGATCTTTTGTTGTAGTGGGTCACAAATGTTTTTCAAACTAAAAAAATGACTGGATGGATGCCTTAAGTATCCTAAAATGATAGCATCAAGTTCTGCAAGTGCTGAATTCTTTTCATCAGGAACAGTTGCTTGTACAAAATAGAAGGGAGGGAAGTGATGATATTGTGGTTTGGGATTTTTTTAGTGTGGGGGACATCATTTCAAACTTTCAGCCTTTGGGATTGGATGCCTGTGGTTTAGGGTAGATGTCAATGGATAGGCTGGCAGAGTTTACTGCGATTAACTGCGAAGGCCAGTCGTTCCACTGTTAACTACAGTTTATTGCTGTTGGCAGACATTTCCGACATATTTGCGGCAATTATTATTCCGTTGAGGACGGACTGACTTTGCTACAACACGCATTTCCCATAGACACGTACCTGCCTGAGTATGCACTGGACTCGTCGTCAACGGGTTAAGAAGAAATCTAATGAGGCACTAATTTTACGATTTACACAGGGTAAGCCCCATTGGACCCTCCAGCCCCTCTCATTGGCCGAGCTGCGAGCCATCTGTGGCGCCCTCTCAGCCAACATGCAGGAGGCGTCGTCCTCCAACCCCGTCTCGGACAGCATCCCCGATGGTGTGGTCACCGCCTCTGCCCCTTCCACGCCCAGCCTTGGTAAGTCGACAAGCCAACAGAGTTTATATCACCGGTTTCAGGGCCAAACAGTTGCCAGGTTTAAGTAGTTGCTCGCATCGCTGGTATGACTTACAATGATGTATTTCCAGCTACATTTTGATGGTGTTTAAAATAAATTTCCTTTCTTCACATCACAGAGAGTATGAACAAAGAAAACATTATGCCACCACTTTTGACAAGAACGTGCCTGGCATCAAAAGAGATTAAAAGCTAATGCCCAATTTGCAAGCACTGTTTATATCATTAACGTGAAGAATGGCATGTGATATTACAGTCTTTGAACCCTGCTAGTGGGAAATGGAACATGAGTGTTTAAAGCTGTACTGGTTCATGTGGTGTCATGTCTCAAAAATATTATACAGAAATTGATGATAGTAAAGGACAATCATATCAAATCTCAATCATAAACTGATATCCATGAAAGAAGTAATTTTGCCCAATGGAATTGTAAAGGAGCACATGTTTCTTTGTTTTATGATTTTTGTGATGTCTATGGAATAAATGGTGTAACTGAATAACAATATCTTCCAAACAATATGTTCATTGCAATTGCATTGTCAAGAGCAACAACCTAATAGATAATTGTTTTATCCGGAACAAGGAGCATTTGCATGAATTTCTGTTTGTGCTCATGTAAGATGATGGAGCTTTGAAACGTACAACAACTTGAGTATTTTCCATAAAACTGACCACTGTTTTTCTCTGTAAAGTCGTTGCAAGAACAATCGACGTGAAGTTCAAATGTTTTCTTGCCTGCAACAAATAGTCGTTGTTGAACTTTGCTGCCTCAGCTATCGTTCTCTCACTCTCTGCTTGCTTGTCACATTTGAGCGCTGTCCTGCATGAATGAGCACTTGCATTATAGCGCTCCCTTCCGCACTTCTGCCATGTACACATCAGACATAGATCACAGTAGACGTGATGGAAGCTCCGTTCACACGAGGTGCGGTCATCAGTGATACATGCATGCATCTTTATTAACCCGTTGAGGATGAGTCCCAAGTGTACTCGGGCAGGTGTCTATGGGAAATGTGTGTTGTAGCAAAATCAAACTGTCCTCAACAGGTTAAAAACTTATTCCCAACTCCAGTGAGAATGCTTCCTCAAAGGGCATAGTTGTCGATGGCTTTCTATTTTATTGAGTATGAGTTACTCATTCAAAGATTAACCTGTTGAAGACTAGTCCGGAGTATGCTCGGGCAGGTGTCTGTAAGAAATGTGTGCTATAGGGAAATCAGCTCGTCCTCAACAGGTGTAGAATAGACATGTAGTTAAAGTTGTGATTTCTGGTCTCTTCTTCTGATAAAAGAGACAACAGAGGAGTTCAGGTCGAGGTCATGCTTAATTAATAATAATAGTAATAATAATAATAATAATGATAATTGTCAGTATTTATCTATTCTTTTTTGCCATAGGAAGACCCTCGAAATATAGGGGGGGGGGAGTGCAAGAATGCTGGTGTACTGTACATCAACATTAGTATCAGTAAAAACAGTGTATGCGTACACGAAATCATCCTTTGTCCTCGTTGTGGATACTCTGTATTTTGAAGCATGTTAGATGATATATTCTGAATTATGTCTCAAAGGTTTAGAAGCTGAGAATAGCAAGTCGCTTTCCAGCTCTCGTACATATAGAGTGTGCTTGACAGAATGCAACGGAAGGTATATTTTCGAAGACAGTACAGTCAGTGTAGAAGCAGGAACACTTTAGAAGAAAGAAGCAGCTGGAAAAGAAGATGGAACATAAATAAACAGATTTTTATAGATTAAATATATAACAAAATGAAAGGAAACTGATCCTGTTGTTCGCAATTGCGAGGAATATTTCATAGCGGGTGTTTACGTGGTATGATGTGTCATCTTATAATGGCAAAATGTGGTCACAGCACAAAGTGAGTTATCTATTACAATTAAGCTTACAAGAGGACTTTAACTCCTAAGTGTACAGAGGGAGGTCAAAACCTTGCTTCCTACAGTCACCCTTGATGACATCGCCTTGACGACCCCTCCTCCCAATTTCTCTTTCTCCCCTTCCTCCTGACAGACCGAGTGCCCTATTCCGACTCCCCCGTCCTGGATGCCAAGTCTCTTCTCACGCCAAGTGCAATATACCACGAAGAACTTTCACGCTGCAGCCGCCTCCTCAACTTTCCCGAGGAGGTCGCCTGCATCCTGACGCAGACCGAGTTCCGGCTCTTCAACGAGGTGCCCCCGGCCAGCTACGTCCGCCATGTGGGTCACATGACCCACGCGGCCAGCGATCACGTGGCAGTGCAGAAGAAGTCCGTTCGGGACCTGGAGCTTCGCTGTCACGAGGTAGGCATGCGATTCAGTGCCTCCCCTCCAGAATGCTGTGTGTGTTTGGATGTATATTTGTATGTTTATGTTCTGTATTTGAGTGCATGCATATGTGTGTAAGTGTGTGTCTGTGTTTGAATACATGTCTGTATTTGGACATTCAATTTGGCTGATGACAACAGTCCTCAGTCCCGAGTACTGTAAAAGTGGAAATTTTTGCGGTGTTGAAATTTTCGCGCATTTCGCGCAACCAGAAACTAGCACGAAAATAATAGCACGCGAATATTTTTGCTTGCCATATGTTCCAGTATTTGATGTCTTGATTCCGCGGAATTTAAATCACGCGAAACTCTTCTGACCCGGCTGAGGGCGAAAAATTAGACGTGCGAAAATATCCACTTTTACAGTATAATATGCTTGGGCAAGGGTCTATGGGAAATGTATGTTGTAGCAGAATCAGCCCATTCTCAATGGGTTAATGCTCCTCTGTATTTTGTGGATATTACTGCACTTCCAAATGTTATATTCAGTATTATTGATCATGTTTTTGTTTTCATTTTTGTTTGTTTTTTGTTTGTTTGTTTGTTTGTTTTTTTTTTGGCTTGGGTGGCTATCTCATATAATCCTGATGTGTCAGTTAGCAAAAAGAACCAGTGTAAGACAAAGCTAGCTTTGTTACTTTTTTGACAAATTTAAGACATGAAATATAATCCATCTGGTATTGTCAAGTTATATTAAAGTGCTGTTTGTCTTAATAGTTTATGTACATTGTACTAATTGCGTAGTATAACAGAGGACTTTATTGGTCAGTATCCTACATGTAGTTGTACAATACAATGTAGGTGCCACAAAGTCACACCCACACACAGAGAAATTTTGCACCAATTGCTCTTTCCCATTTATAGAGACAGTTATATTACAGTTCAGATATTTAGACAAGCCACTGAGATGCTATTGAAATGTGTGTTTGATTAACTCATCATGTGATTAATTGCAAAAAATGATAAGTAACTAAGAAAATAGTTTCAAGATCATAGCAAACAGGAACAAAGGTAAAGCAAGAAGTAAAAGATGAAGATATGTGACAATTACTGGCAATGCTGCATGTAGTATCACTGATGAATGTCAGATGTAATTTGTTGAAGTAGCATATATTGCAATATATAACCAATATAAACTGTGATATGTATTACTCCCTTTTGGAGAGATATCAATGATCAAACTCTGAATGACCCTCTTTTGTACTCTTAGTCCCAGTATTCACATGATTGTTTTAAGTGGGTCTGGTTGTTGTGGTGTTTTTTTTCTTCATACGAAAAGCAGGACAGTAGTTTAGTAGGCATTTAATGGAGAGTAGCAGAGTAGGAATTTGGCGTATGCCTGTGGTTACGGCAATGACGCATCAGAGATTTATTGCACTTGTCATGGCATTGGCCCCGGTTCATTTCTCCCTCCTATGTGCTCCTGCCAAGCAAAACATTGAGATGTTTTTAGCACATCGCAATGGGGACACGACAGACAGACAGACAGACAGACATGCACTTTAGATCCCCAAGCACATCAAAGAACAATTAAGCCCAGTTAAAGAACGGTGTAGCCCTGCTTTGTTTCTAACAAGTCAGAGTCAGTCTAAAGCAGTATTCAAACAATATGAATTTGAGTGAATGGGGTTTATTACGCCACGTTTGATGATACAGTGGAAACTCGATATAACGAGATGGTCGGGACCGAGTCATTTTCCTCGTTATAGCCGATATCTCGTTATATCAGTAGGCATAAAAGAAGGCATAAAATAAAGACATTAATTTGCACATGTGGGACTACCCATCATATTTCAATCAATACTGATAACTTGATATTGTGTGTGAGGGAATTACTCACCTTTATGGGTAAGAAGATGTTTTTCGCCAAGGAAATCCAATATCAAGAATGTGTTTCTTATTAATTGTAGATGTTTGAATTTGTAAATTTAAGCTTGCGATTGTACTATCAAGAACGTCTGTGGATTGGTACAGTGTATGTGGTTATCGTATGGGTGTGTGTTGTGTGGAAAGCTTGAATAATGGTCTGCACAATGCTGTGTGTGTATGTGACACATTCTGTATGTACATTATATGACTGCGTGTGTGTGAAGACGGGGAATTCCCCAAGTAGAAGGCCAATCACAGCATCAGATTGCCTCACACCTGCTAAAGTCATGATGATGTCATGTATACATATGGCCGTCCCACCACATTTTCTGCATGTATCAGTGTGCTTGCACACACACACTTCACACGTACAACATGCAGTGCTAGCTGGAGTGCACTGAAGAAAATGATTATGTGTGTACAAGATAGTTTTTGGCGCATCAAGCTTTACAATCTCGGAAGATGATAGCACAGGCGAAGTAAAGCTTTACCGAAGGCATTTTGCTTTACCTCACTATAGCAGGTTTGATTTACTATGTTTTTCTTTGTTTGGAAGTCACAAAATTTATCTCGTTATAGCAGTTATTTCGTTATAGCCGATCTCGCTATAAGAGTAGCATTTTACATAGACTTGTGTGGAAGGAAATTTGGGACCGAGAAAATTTCCTCGTTATAACCGATATCTCGTTATAGTAGTGTTCGTTATACCGAGTTTCCCCTGTATAATATAACCCAGTGGTGGGGTTTTTATTGTTATGTAAAAGGTGTGTGACATTCTCAAGGAAAAATCACACAGGCATTCTAAAAATCTGCAGTAATTGCAGTATATACATGTATGAAGAGAAAACATGACCCTTGTACTGCTCACTTCAAGCTCCTCTTTCAGCTATAGTGAACCTGTTCCATACAGGAACCTAGTGGCCTGCGTATCAAGTCTATGGGTATTTCAGCATTCAGCACGGAACGGGTTAAAGAAGTGACTCCAAAGATGCAGTAATGATAAAGGGGAGGGTACCCGTACCATAAAGTTTGTGTTTTGGGTTGTGACGTGTGAGTTGCAGGTGATGATGGTGATGATGATGATCTGATCATGATGGTTTTTCCAGTGTGTGTGTACGATTCGCCGTGGCACAGCTGTGGCCCTGCAGTGCCCCCGTGTGTTAGAGTTTGACTTATCTGTCAAAGTTTAGTTGTTGCACTTTATAGTGACATGGTAATTTGAGAAACATGGCAAGAAAATCTCTTGTCGAATGATCAAGTCTTCTTCTTCCTCGCACTTGAAAAAAAAAATTGTTCCCTTCTTCTTAGTGTCATCGTCAAGAAGATGAATGGCAAGGCTTATTCAGTTCATGTAGGAAGTAATATTGGTGTGTCTGTGCTCCAAATGAATTGTCTCTCTCTCTCTTCTTCCTTTAAAACAACAACAACAATTGTCAGAAAGGTGATGAAAAATTTTATTTCAGTGCAAGAGCAGATCATGACACGATCCTGTGCATATCGGCCAATCATTCAAGAGAGAGAGAGAGAGAGAGAGAGAGAGAGAAAGGAGTAGCCAAACAAAGTGAATTGAAGGGGCAGGTATGGAGGTAAAGATCAGAAAGTGTCCTTTTATGTTGTATGTGAGGTACTGCTCTGATGGAATATCTTTTGGATCTGAGTGGAGGTTGACATTAAATTTGCCAGAGCATCATGTGTGCGTTTATGAATTGCTGTATCATTAATGCTGAAGTCCAGATTATAACTCACAATGCTTGCCAATAGCTTTTATAAACCAGAACCACCCATGGATTGTTTATACTGATGTTTATTATGTTGTCAAATTCTTACAGCTCTTTTGAACTCTTTATGTGCCTTGTTGGCATGCAGGACTCAGTTGACGGCATGCCAGGTTTGCATATTTTGCCCAAACGAAGAAACCTGCCCAAACTGACTGATAGATTGCCAAATGCCACGGAACAATGCAAACTTTACTCGAGATTTGCCATTCCTCGTACATGTAGCTTGCATTGTATGTGGTGATTGAATATGAACCAATGTTCCCTGTGCGATTTGCAAGTAAATTGTATGTTTCTGTCACTGTTTTGTATGCAAAATCAATGCCGGTTCCATTATGTTCCAACAGGTCATTTAAAAGAAAAAAAGTTATCATAGATTTGTCATAGAAATTACATCACAGGAAAGCTTGGAATTTCCTCTACAATTTTGCTCATTGCATGTCCAGCATAAAAATCCTACAAAAGTTAAATGGATTGGATAATACAATGTTTTCCCACAGCATGCTAGCGTTGCAGTACCTCAGAATAATGTGGCACACATGGGGGATTTACACCATGGCGCATAAAGAGTTAAAGAGAAAAGTGGAATTTGAGAATATCTACAAATGTCTGTGAATGTTCTCAGTCATCCAGGTAAATTATCACATGAACAATATCGGTAAATCTAGTCAACTGGACTTACTTGTAATTTGAGTAGCGACGTTTCGTGTCCACTCCGGGACGCTTCATCAGGCCGACTGATCTTTGGCGGCAATTGGTTGTTGACCCGTAACAGGGTCGGGGAATTTCGGAAAGCGAAGAGGAATCTTCCGAACCGCCGGGTTGTAGGCTCCGGCTAGGTTGTGTCTCAGGTGTGTGATGAGCTGTACATAGGAGAGACAAAGCAGACCTTAGCCAAACGTATGTACCAGCACAGACGAGCTAGCTCGTCTGGATGCGGAGACTCTGCCGTATACTCCCATCTGAACAGCAGTAACCACACCTTTGACAACAAGGACATAGTCATCTTAGATCGTGAGGCACGGTGGTTCGAGAGGGGAGTCAAAGAGTCCATCTACGTTAAAAGGGAGGAGCCATCCCTAAACCGAGGAGGGGGCCTGAGACACATCCTAGCCGGAGCCTACAACCCGACGGTTCGGAAGATTCCTCGGCGCTTTCCGAAATTCCCCGACCCTGTTACGGGTCAACAACCAATTGCCGCCAAAGATCAGTCGACCTGATGAAGCGTCCTGGAGCGGACGCGAACATCGCTACTCCAAATTACAAGTAAGTCCAGTTGACTAGATTTACCGATATTGTTCATGTAATATCTACAAAATGTATACATGCAGAGTCAGATTGATACTGGGCTGTTTTTATGAGAGTGCAATGTTGTACGTGTGCATGTAGAGCATGTGCAGTTTTGCCACTGTATAACAGTGCATCTTGAGTCTATTTCTTGTTGTGAGGCTGTGACTCAACAACAACAACAACAACAATAATGGCCACTACAAGACGGCGACGACAACAATGACCCTGATACTGGACGACATCCCCGTGGAATGTGGTGTTTCACGCCTCTGGGTTATGAATTCGTTGGAGCCTGCCTCACTCGAGTTCTTGCCGCACGTGTGGTGTGTGTACCACTGCGTGCATGAGTGTTTGAGGTGCATTCTCCAAATGTTTGATCGCAGCCCACTTGTGAATTCCCCACGTGCCGGCATGAATGCTGATCTGCCGTGATTTCGCTGCGGAGTCGAGGATGTGACCGTATTAATGGACGAGCCATCGACGTATCGATGACGTCTCTGTCCTCAGCAGGAAGTCATGCAACTTAACTCCCCCAGTGCTAGACTTGCGTGTTCGGTCTCTATCAGTCATATATTTCTAGATCACATTATGTATTTGAATACTTGTGTGTGATAAATGTACAGATGATGATGAATTCAAATCCAGATCAGAAATAACTTTGATTTTCATAGATCAATAATCTTGTTTGATTCATGAAGCAAGGTCATACATTATTTTGTGGAAATCTTGCAACTGAACTTTTGAATTGATTAGTGTTTGCTTTGCTCATGGTTATGTATTGTTCAGCTATAGATGGATTTTTTTTCTGGGCTTGAATCCTTTGCAACTCTGGCAAAGAGGGGATATTGGATGCCAGCGGGCAGCTTTCGAATCTAGAATTTACATTTGCTCAAAGCACAAAAAAGGAAAGTCAACAAATGGCATTCTGAGGAAATTTGTTGTGATCTATTTTGTGTGTGTGGGTCTTGCAGAGCTTTCTTTAGAAGTCAATATTTGCAAAGTTTATGGTGACATCTTTGTTTTGCTGTCATGTTGATTTAACCTTTTTTTTTTCCAAGTCTATAATTTAGTGAGGTGTCAAGGTAGTACTCCCCTCCCCCCATTTACTGGGATTGTTCAGCCTCTTCTTCTGAGAAAGAGTTCCATTTGAGTCTAATTGGTATTCAAGTGCAGGATGAATGTGGCGAGCAGTCCAAGCCCAGCTGTAAAGGCAGCTGTGTAGGCCATGTGCGTTATCGTGCCAAGGCCAGGGGATGTATAGTGTTACGGCAAATTGATCGTGTGACCGGAACCCTACGCCAGTGAACTTCCAAGGGAGTGTCTTTTGCCCCGAGATGCCCCGGCTGTGTGATCCTCATCCTGTGTGTTCCAGCCGAGGAGAACCTGGAAACTCTGTCTCCCGTTTCCAAGCAATTTATTTGCTGCACCTGATTTGCATCCATGCAGGGATTTGTGTCTCTATGTTATAGGGGAGCCTAACACTTGTCTTCTATAGCTTGGCATGCATGTAGTCACAAGAAGAAATTTACGATTACTGAAGTATATCTGTTGTACTGCGTCTGGATAGTGCTATGGAAGAATACATTAAGCAGTAAATTTGCCATGGTTTCAAGAAAATGTGTAGAAGAAACTTGACAAGGAAGATGATGAATGGAAGTTGTAATGACGGTAACAGTTGTCATGGTTATAATGAAAGTGGTTTTTTAAGAGCTGCTGCTGCTGCTGAGGCATTGAGGAATTTCAGTAGGAAAGATGACTGAGATGACTGAAATGTCCAATATATGTGACCCTGCGTCCACAAAACCAACAAAAAGTCGCCAGACATGGATTTTTAGTTAAGTGTAGATTCTGAAAGAAGAGACTCCAAGCCTTAAAATGGTGTATAACTCAATTCAAATTGTCTCTACAAAGCTACAACGTAAATCTAAATCTTGGAAAGAAATCATATATTCTGGAAAAGTGTGAACTGAGAAAAGAGGCTCTGAAGTGCAGGGTCTATTCAAGCACTTTAATCTTTGCCAAGCCGTGCTAGCTGTGCGATGAATAGGACAAAAAACAAACAAACCAGGATGTAACCCCCCCCCCCCCCCCCCCGTAGCAACAACAATCATGGGATTATTAGATTAAGCTGAAATTTAGCGTACTCTATTGACACATTCTGTCCATGATTGATGCCAACTTTCAAAGCAGTAGCATTATCCTTTCAAATGTTATTAGAGTTGAAAGTGAAGAGTGTGCAAGGGATTTTCAAGAAATAAAAAGGGGCCTCTAAGACATACGTGTACCTGATCACACTTCTATACCGAAAAAAGGTTCGTAGAAAAACTGGTGAAAACCCACTTTCCCATTCATTTTATGATACCAAACTTACCAATATTGTAGAAGAAGAAGAGCTCTTTCAGAAAATACAGTTTAAATACTAAAAATTGACTCAAGACTTCAGATTAAAAAATCCTCAAATTTATAAAGATTCCAAGATCACTGTAACCAAAATTTAATCTTCTGTTCTTTGTGTCATTATCGACTCTTCCTGCAAGTTTCTTCAAAATTTGTTCACAACTTTTTTAGTTATTTTGCAAACAGACCAAACTAATGCCGATGATCGCTTAACCTCCTCCTTCCTTGATGGGAGCGATTGAGAGCAAGGCTTGAAGTGTTACAATGCATGGAGTAGAAAAAGTGCACTCTGTTGTTCTTCGCGTGAACTCAATATAAAGAGGGCGCTGTTTTGGCTTAGGTTTCATCCCTCCCTCGCTTTTTTTTTGTCCTCTCTATCTCCCTTTCTTCCTGCTCAGCATCCTTGTGAAAGTACTTTTTTTTTCTCTCTCCATCTGCCATTCTTTCTCCTCATCATGTGATGTCCTTTCACGAGCCGCAAACTGCTTGAGAATTCCGAATCGGTTTTGATTTGAAACCAATCAGATGCAAATGTCCGAAGGTTTTGCGCACTCTTTTTTTTTTTTTTCAAATCAAAAAGAGAAGTGAGAGCGGAGGGATATTCAAGGGAGTTATAGAAGCGATGCGAGGGACAGGGTGGGGATGGGAGAGGTACAACCGTAGACTGGCCGGAAGGAGGACGTTGATTAAACAGCATGATCTGTCCGTCCAGCGATCATGAATGAATCATAAGCCCGTGGGGTCCCAGGACAGTGTAGTGTGAGAATCACGGCTTCTGACATAACGTGGGTGAGAGATAGAGAGAAATAGAAACAGTAGAGGAGGAGATGTTTAGTGATAGAGGTACATTGTATAGAAAAAGAGAGAAAGTCACATAGTATGTGTTGAAAGTGTGCAAAAGCACAAAAAAGGATAAACCAAACATAGATAGTGTAAAAGAAAGCAGGGAAATAATGAAAATATGAAGGAATGAACTGAAAAACAGCCAGTATGGACCAAGCAAAGACAGAGAGAAAAATACAGATAGACATTAACATATTAGAATACTATTTGTGCTATAATTATTCTGATAATGAATCTAATTATTTGCAAAGGTCTTCCCGACAATTTCGCAAGTGGTGAAATTTGCTATTGTGAAGTACAGTAATGAAGTGAGACATGCCTGTACGCAAGGTCAGAGCTGATAATTTTGCGTGTTGTTAAATTCGCAAGAAGTACCTGACTCGCAAAATATGCAAAGATAAGAACCTGACAAATTATACAGCATATCATTCAGTATACAATATTAGTGTTTTAAAAGTTTTAAAAGTTTAAAGTTTGGAATTAATTCTTTATGTGCCACGTTCACACGTCCGACTCAGTCGACGGCGTGCCAGCTTCGCATATTCTGCTCAAACGCACAAATGAAAGCATTTCTCACGCTTTTGTTCCTCTTACATACAGCTTGCATTCTATGTGGTGATTGATTATCAAGTGCTGTTTCCAACTAGATTTGCTTGTAAATTCTGAGTTTCTGTCACTGTTTTATGTGCAAAAGTCATGCCTTTACAGTATGTAGCTACTGGTAATTCGAAAGAAAGAGTAAACATAGATTTGTCATACAATTTATATCAAAGCAAAGCTTGGCATTTTCTATACAACCTTGCCCACTTTATGTCAAACTTAACAGAAATCTTTAGAAGTTATATAGATTGGAAAAACAAAATTCTTTCTCAAAGCATGACTACATTGGTGTCTTAGAATAACTTGGCACACAAGGGAATTAACCATGGCACATGAAGAGTTAAGGAGAAGATTAAGAGGAAGAGAGAGGTTTGCTTGAGATATTGAGAAGAGGAGTACATGTATATCTGTAGGGGACAGTGATAGAATGTTTTTGATGAAATATCGATTTAAACATCAATAAAATGTTTCGTAAAATAAGACATAAAGAGAAAATGGTCAGTAGATATAAGAAATAGTGAAGAAAAATCTGTACACATGCTAGGGAAAAGGGGGATGAAAAGTACAAGGAAATATATTCTCCTCAATTTCCTGGGTAAGATAGCTTACTATTGTAAGTAATCATTGTTTCAGTAAAAGCAGATAAGTACTAGTCTGTCATTGTCTCTTTCGTAGTATTGGTATTTATTACAATAGTAAATGCAAGTATTTCCATATATGTTAGTGCGGTGGGAACACATGCTCAACATAATTCTGTAATTGTTTGCCATGATACTGCATATTTTCATAGCAAAGGATTGCTTTTCAAACAATTGTGATACGAATATGGCTATACAAGATCTGAACAGTGTCACTTTTGTGATAACTGATTAAAGAGGAAAGTAGATTGGTTTATATCATCTGTGACCGTGCATTACAAAACCAACAAAAAGTCACACCACTTGATTTTACTCAAAAAGATGAAATGGGTCAACCAAGTCAATCTTGAGTTTTTCATGTTTTCTGAAAGAGGTATTCTTCTTCTACATTATTCTTAAGTTTGGGATCATGAAACGAATGGGAACGTGTATTTTCAGCAGTCTTTCTACAACCCCCCCTTTTTTTTTTGGTAGAGTAGTGTGATTAGGTACATGTATTGGGAGAATCATGCATTATGGCGGAGGCATACCAGTCGCCGTAGCGACATTTCTAGTTCGTTTTTTTGATGCAGGGTCACATTTTATCTAGGACCCATCCTTATAGAGATTACTTGAGTGACCCGTTGTCAGTGGTTATGAATAATTTTCATTTTTAGATTCCCAAAGTGTCCATATTTCACATTTGTACCCAATTTCTTAGAAAAGGAAATTGTAAGCTTGTGGAAACAGATTGTCTTGAAGATTTAGAATTCTGTGTTTTTTGCATTGAGTGGCTGTGGTGTACAATCCTGGGAAGATGTGCATCTTTATTTCTTTTTATGTCTGCTTCTTTTCCTTTTTCTTCAAAGGAGCTTGAGTTCCAGATTTCCCTGTAAAAATCACTGGATATATTTATATATATATAGCACACGAGTGATGAAGCATGCCCTGGGGAACGGTTCAAGTGCGAAAACTGAATTAAACATGAAGATCGGAGAGGAGGATGGCTTTATAGCTGGCGAGGGATGGGATGTTGATATCATGGGTGGAGTGGTGTTCTCAGAGTCTGGTATTTTGTGGCCTTTTTAGGAGATGAGGTTGGGGGGGGGGGGGTGACAAAGAAGCTGGAAGTATACAAGCACTGTGTAGCACAAGAATATCTGATTGTACAGTTGCCTACAGCTCTTGGGCTGAATAATATTTCTGCCGCTCTCCGTATTTTCGTCTCTTCTCTACATGTCTTAAGCTCTGTCCCTTCGGGTACATCTAGCCAATACTGACAATAGTACCTCACTAACTTTTTTCTATCTGCCAATCATATCTTGTTACCATGGGAACTGCTGCAACCACATGGAACTTTCTTTTAATTTGTTTTTTGTTTCAATGACTCTGCTTTCTCCACATTCAAATTTTCGTCCCAGGAAGTGCATGCTGAAAAGAGGGTAGGGGGTTAGAAGAGAACTGCAAAGTCACATGTTTCCTGGGGTAAACACAGAAAAAGTTAACAACTCCAGTGTTAGTGACTTTGTTGTTTTTGTCCATGTTATCCTGTTCCCTCCCCTGCCCTACCCCCTTCCTCACTCACTTGATCTGAAGTCACTCAGATTCCCGTGTGATCTTGTTTATTTTTTTTTTAAAGAAGAAAGACACAGCATGAGCTAAATAGAGTACTAGATACATTGATCACTATGAAGGGCTCATTCTATAGTATGATGCAACAATAGTGAGATCAGAATTGTCTCTAGTGCCTATTATGTTAAAAAAAATATGAATATAATTATTTTTTCAAAAATTATTAAGAAACAAAAGATGGAAACAGTTTTCACTCTATTGCATATGAGGTGGGTGCTAGCTCAAGCAGCTTTTTAAATTATAAGAAAAATGTTCCCTCGTACATTTAACCTGTCGAGGACTAGCTGATTTTGCTATTTTTTGAATTGTCCATAGACACCTGCTGGAATATACTCGGGTCTACCGGTAGTTTTCAAGGGATATTAGTGCTAAAATGAGACTCCATAAGATGTCACTAGATACTTTGTTTAGTGGGCCCAGGAGGCTTAGGATTGTATTCAATGATTAGTCTGAAATTGATTATAGTAATTATGTATCATAAATGGCCTAAACTTTGAAATGATTTTGTTTGTTTGCTTTTGTTTTGTTTTTTTCTGTCAATCATTCGTACCTTAACCTGTTGAGGATGGACTGATTTTGCTGCAACGCGCATTTCCCATAGACACTTGCCCGAGTATACTTGGGACTCGTCCTCAATGGGTTAGAGAATAAAAGAACAGGGGGATGATTGATGATAATTACAGTATTCAAGTCATTGTCAAATCAGTTGATGGTCAATGGTTTCCATACTTCCGTACAACTTTAACGTTATTATGATTTGAGCATAAAGCAGCATCTATGTTGTTGCTTTGCATTAGCGCAGCTGCCTATTTAATGACCATTTTTGTTAAAGTTTTATGCTTGAATGATGACAATGATATTACAGACAACATGGTAAGAAAGACCTTTGCTAAACATAATGATCCTTCTCTTACTGTTTTAGAAATTTAGAACTGGAATATGCTAATAATTTCGATCAGCAGCTTTTCAAAATGAGCTTGAAATCACATTACTTTATATAATGTCATGATAAAGTTTTTTTGTCCCCGCCGAACGAGTTCGAGCAGGGGACTATGAAACGGGCTCCGTACGTGTGTGTGTTTGTGTGTCCGTCCGTCCGTCCGTGTGTCCGTCCGTCCGTCCGTGTGTGCGTCCGTGTGTGATCAAAATGTTCAAAATGCTACTCCTTCGCCATTTCTAACCCGATTTTGATTCTGTTTGCTTTATATGATAGCACTACATGGGAGCTTTGAAACTTCTGTACAGAATTTCAGTTGTGACCTTTGACCTTGACCTTTGACCTATATTGTACATTTTGCTTCAAAATGCTACTCCTTCGCCATTTCTAACCCGATTTTGATTCCGTTTGCTTTATATGATGGCACTAGGTGAGGGCTTCAAAACTTCTACACAGAATTTTGACCTTTGACCTTTGACCTTGATTTTTGACCTTTATTGTACATTGCCTACAAAATGCTACTCCTTCGCCATTTCTAACCTGATTTTGATTCCGTTTGCTTTATGTGATGGCACTAGGTGAGGGCTTCAAAACTTCTACACAGAATTTTGACCTTTGACTTCTTTGACCTTTGACCTTGATTTTTGACCTATATTGTACATTTTGCTACAAAATGCTACTCCTTCGCCATTTGTAACCCGATTTCAATTCCGTTTGCTTTAAGTGATGGCACTAGGTGAGGGCTTCAAAACTTCTACACAGAATTTTGACCTTTGACTTCTTTGACCTTTGACCTTGATTTTTGACCTGTATTGTACATTTTGCTACCAAATGCTACTCCTTCGCCATTTCTAACCTGATTTCGATTCTGTTTGCTTTATGTGATGGCACTAGGTGAGGGCTTCAAAACTTCTACACAGAATTTTGACCTTTGACTTCTTTGACCTTTGACCTTGATTTTCTTACCTATATTGTACATTGGCTACAAAATGCTACTCCTTCGCCATTTCTAACCCGATTTCGATTCCGTTTGCTTTATGTGATGGCACTAGGTGAGGGCTTCAAAACTTCTACATAGAATTTTGACCTTTGACTTCTTTGACCTTTGACCTTCATCTTTTTACCTATATTGTACATTTTGCTACTAAATGCTACTTCCGGCGGGGACATATATTACGCACCGCGTAATTTCTACTTTTCCTTGTTCATTCTCATGTGATGAACTAGATACATGGTCTGTAAATCCTAGTAGATTGTCTAAAGTGAAAAGAAAGAAAGAAAGAGAAGGGCTTAGAAATATCATGGAAAGTGAAGAGAAAGAAAAAGATGGCAAGCAAAAGTGAGGGATATTATGAGTGTGCTTTCTAAAGTTTTGCACGGCACAGCTGTTTTGTACCTTCCCCAGCTGCCTTCTCTGGCTCCCGCTGTATTCTGAGGTTTAGGCATTAAATGTCATGACATTTTGGAGTTTGCGTTTGGGAGCTCCGGGGCATGCGACGGACAGGGGCACATCATCACGAGGACGCAGAAACAAGCTCTGCTTGTTTCAACTAACAATTCATGCTCACATACACACCCACCCACACATGTTCACACTGACACTTTCCCGAACAAATAAACATGATGAAGAAAGGAATAAAGCAAACTGATGAAGCAATTGCAGGTTTATTGCCAAAATGTTCACAAGCATTTTTAAAGCTTCATTTTATTTTATACAGAGTTCTTTATCTCCAATATTCTGATAAAATTCACAAAGTCTCTATTGAGATATATTTTCATTAGACACCCAGAATTAACAAAGGGCGAGCTGTCAAGATTGTTGAATCCAATTAAAGCTTATTTGATAGCATGTGTGGCTTTTATTGATAGAGGATAATTGTGACACTGGAAGCCAGCACATGCATGTATTAGCGAGCTTGAGATCTGCGACGCAAACACTAAAGACGACACTATCATGCAAAAAAATGGTGTTCTGTACGTGCGTAAGGCAGCCGCTTCCATTGTTCAACCTGGGAGGCTGCGTTGTCATAGCATTTGCGGTGCAGATCTAAACCTACAAAGCAGCTAATGTATGTCAGTTGAGAGGTGGTATGACACAAAAAGTCGTTATTAAAACAAACACACTTCTGCTTCGTGTGTCAGTTCTCACACCCTTTTCCCAGCCCTGAATTGTGATCTAAATGAGAATCCGTTGTCATGAGTTTGAGAATATAGATTCGGCAGAGTTCCTAGAAAAGCCTGATGATATGTATTTTTTTGATTTCCAGACAAGATGGTTGTTTCTGATGTGATATTACAGTAGGTACAAGTAGAAAATGATGTTCAGTGATATTGCTCAGATTGAAGAGAGCATTAATTCATTGTTTGGTACATTAGATATATTGTTGTGTGTTTGTGCATGTGAAGGATATCAGGGCAGCAATGCTTCAAATTGTATGAGCTGTAATATAAATGAATACCTGTGGAAAATATTGATTTGATTTTTTTTCCATGCTAAAAAGTCCTGATAGAGTGGACAGATTTGTTGAATAGGCAATAGCGCACATTTCTGTAAAGGGCTTAGATTTTTTTTTTTTATCAACCCATTGAGGACAGACTGATTTTGCTACAGCACGCATTTCCCATAGACACTTGCCCGAGTATACTCTGGACTCGTCCTCAACGGGTTGAGCGTTAGCCTTGTATAATTTGTTACACTGTATTAATATTATTGTTATTTTTCTGTGATGGTACAAGTAAAAAATCCAACTGCACAATGTTTTCTTTGCTGTATTTTGTACATTTGCAATTATGAAATGTTTAGGTTGAATTGTGTAGAAATATGTGCATATTAAAGAAAACCCGAAGAGAAACAAGAACCCTTAAACATAACAAAACAACTGAAAAAAGTGCATGGATATGTACAATCTTATTGTAATTGCAATACTCCTGTATGGCATTCCTGTTTGATAGATACAGTCCCTTATCGGGAACAGGCATCTCTATTTACTGGGGTTCTGGAGATCAGTTCCAATATTGCAGGAGATTAGCCATAGTTCACATGGGAGGAGAAAAGATTTGCTACCGGTTTTCATTTGATGATGGAACGACAGGTGCTCAAGGTATTATGGCAGGGGCGTAATGGACGTGATCCATCGACTACTAGGGGTTATGTACAGTACTTGTGGGTGCATTTTGCTGTGTGTGTGTACATGTGTCTATGTATGTGTAAAACGTGTATTGAAAACTGCTGAATGAAATGGCAAGTTGCCAATGGATGTGTTCTCAGAATTTCATGGAGAGAAAAGCAGGCAAGCACATACACATAGCCTGTATTGCATGTTTTTGGACTTATCTTAACCAGAGCTGGAACCTCATTAGCTCATTTAGGGGAATTGTCACGTACAATGTAGATGCTGTTGTGTTAATGATGATACCCAATCACTCTCACCATCCACAGTATGATACATCAAAATTTTGGACTTATTTTCTTATTTGTAGTCAGATATTTACCTTTATAAAAAAGAGGGTTTTGGCCACTCTCCTGTCAAGCAAGAATGGCAGAAGTAAAAGATGTGACAAATAAAGGAAAAGTATAACAACCCACAGTTGTTACTTACTTGTGTTGAGCAGAAGTATACTATACATAAAAAAAACAACTACCCACAAATGTAATAGCAACAGAATGTCATCAAGGGGTGTCAGAGTAGAGTCAGAAAAGAGTATGAAAAAGAATATGAATGGACGAAGGAAGAGAAATAAGATTCTTAGAGAGAAAAAAATGGCAAGAGAAGAAAAAATAAAAAAGAAGAAAAAGAGGAGCAGTGGGAACTGATGAGGGGAACAAATGAAAGAAAAAAATAAAATCAGGTTATCATGTGCTCAAAAGAGCATTAACATACTCCGGGATTTGTGCGGCGACCAGATTGCGGTGTTGGGGGAAGGGATAGAAATCAAACAACATGTCATGAATCCAGCCCCGGCCGGGCTCTAAAAAATCAAATTACACTCCATCAATTCGAGCCGTTCGTCAATGAAGTGGTACACTTCGCGCCGCGGACTCCTTGTGGGGTTTTTTTATTGATCAGTTTGGACAGTTTGCCCAACGTGAGGAAAATGAATTCTCCCTTCACACACAGCGTCATGTAGTTTGTTCATTAAGCCCCTCTCTCCCATCCCACCCCCACATACACACTTTTTCCTCTCCCCCCCCCCCCGCCACCTCATGTTTCTTCTGCCTATTTGCCCCTTCACCATGATCCTCTTTCTCTTTTGTATGCCTCTCATTTTTTTTGTAGATCGTCTTAACCTTTTATGTGACACCAAGGCATGTAGCTTAACTTGCCATATTTTTTTCCCCCCAGCATTCAGCAATCCTTCCAAAGATGACCTAGTTGTAAGTAAAGTAAGCCCTGTCAGGCGTAGTAAAATGTCATATTCCTACAGGAAGGCCATGATGATATATTAGTAATTAGGGACATAGGGTAATGTCTATTCATAGACAGTTTTTTTTTTCAACACATCTGCACCAATGGGCAAATGAAGCACTGTTGGAGACGTGCACATCAAGTTTTCAAGTTTCATGTTTTATTTTCCAATTTTCCACTTTCATAAAAAAAAGAAAGAAAATGAAATCAATCAAATGAAATAGTTTGTTTTGTGGAATTTTTCTTTTTGTTGCAAATTTTGCACTGTTCTGAATTGGTGCAGAAAATAACACCACACAGATATGCTTTAGAGTAATCAAAATACGCACATAAATATCCCTGTTCGCAGACTTGTAAGCTCACTGTACAGCTCACTGATCACCAAGATTGACCCAACGTGAAAAATTCATTTTCAAAAGCAAATGTTTCCATGCTTCCAGTCGTTTGGAGGCCATTGTGTGTTTTCAGCTCACTGTATTTCTCAACAATAAAAGGTAATTCCAAGCCACACTCGAGTTGGCTTTGATAAACAAAGAATTTGTTGATGAAATCTCTACCAGTCTGTCTGTCTGTCTGTCTGTATGTCCTTTTGTCTGTTTGTGTACTTTAACCCATGTAATTAAAGCCAACTTTGATATTGTGTATAGTTCACTTAAAACCCATCAGGGAGTTTTGCTATTGGAAGAAGTCACCGGTTTAGGTGTTGTAGAAGACAAGCATGCTACAAAATACCAGTACATTGTTTGCATGGCTTCCATGATCTTGCACAACTCTAGGACGTCAACTCTACATCTCAACTACATGTACAGGTCTTCAACCACAACTCTACAACTCAGACAGTGATAAGGGCACTCTTGCTTGGAGATAGAGATCAAGTCTTTTTAGCTTCTTTCTGAGTGTGTGTGTGTGTGTGTGTGTGTGTGTGTGTGTGTGTGTGTGTGTGTTTTAAGTGGACCTTGCCCTTACAGCTGTACATGAGACAGCTACCTGTGTCCCAGCCCTAGCCATGGGTATGAATATTCATGAGTATTGATTGTTTATGCGCAGGGACTTCAGATTTCTCTCCAAAGGGGGAAAGACAGAGGCTTGTGGTAAAGCCACAACTTATTTTCTTTTTTTGGGGGGTGTAAATTCAATCAGATAAGTTACACCTGATTCTAGAGGGAGAGAGAGAGAGAGAGAGAGAGACGGACAGACAGACAGAGAGAATGACAAAGACTAGGGGGGAAAAAAGATTTGAAATATCAATCTTTAGGGATCAGGAGGATGGAGATTGTAGACAGTGAAGATTATCGTGTGGGCATGAGATACCACCATGGTGGAAACCTTGTGGATTATGATGATTAGTTCTGCTTCATCCATGGGTGAAAGAGATCCCAGTCCACTCTCACAACCTGTATTTAATTCTGTCATCCATGACTGTTCCTAGATTCTCCACTTGATTCTGTCAAATTTCTCGCAGTTAAATGTTTTACCATCTAAGGTAGATAGTAAAATGTCAATGTCACATTGTCTGTGTTAATTTAAATTTGTCTTACGTGAGCATGTTTAATGATCTGGCTTTCAGTAGGAAGTCTTTTTTATTCTTGAAAATAAAGAGTTTTAATGGTTCCTATCTAGTTACTGTTATATATAATTTCCCAAAAGTTTCTATCAATTTGCATGAATATGATGAAATAAAATTAATTCTTAAGAGTACAAGGATGTCAGTACTCTTTCCCGATCCTGCAAATGAAATCTAATTGCACTTTAGTTTTAGTTGAATTATCAAACCCTAATCTGTTTAGTGCTGTTTGATATAAGGTGAGTTCATCGGGAACCAAACAAGAACTGTAAACTTCCATGTATCAGTTAAGCTTTCAACCAGTGCCATGGTGTTAAGTTTGCTTTTCTCTATTTATATATTGTACAGAGACTGAATAGATACCATATTCAGCTCCTGCAAAAGTTTTATTTGTTGTTTTATTCATAAGCAGACAATTAAAATATGAAACTGCAGGGGATTTAAATGTACATCATTTATGGAGTCAGTCATGCCGACAAGGCATTCCACCGGGATCAATGAGGCAGTTGTGAAGACTATTGGCAGATTGCAAGCAAACATGAATGAGGACTTGGTCATGTGCTACAATGAATTGTAGTTAACATATACAATTGTATACCAGTTAACATTGATGTGCAATGTCTTCAGCAGCAAGAAAACACAAATGCAGTGCTTACTGTGCTTTGTTTTACCAATTGGCATGCAGGCTGGAGTGGTTTTTTTTTTTGTTCGCCAGTTGGCACAGTTAATAAAATAGATTACCTAATCCCCTAATCCCTGTCATGTGACCATGGTCTTTCTATTGGACCTCAGGCACATTTCTACACACGAGTAGGCTTGCAGAATTTACAACTACAACATACAATGTAGGTCAAACTTGGAGGGATTACTGCATGCTCATGAAAAAGCTTGGTAGGTTTAGCTAGGTGCCTTAGTACTGTTAAGGTCAAGGGTTAATCTCTTAATTCTCTTCATATGTCTTGCCTCGTCCCATTCTTTCCCCAGGTGAGCCACTGGGTACGGGACACCATCCTGGCGGTGGAGGAACATGAGGTCAAAGTGCGTAACGTCATGAGCTTCATCCAGGTGGCCAACTCGTGCTGGAATCTGGGCAACTTCAACTCCGTCATGGAGATTCTGGAGGGATTGAGGTGAGAATGGAGGAGGTGGGGGGGGGGATGGAGGGATAGTGAGGGGTTGGGGTGCAGGAAGGGTCCTGTCATGTCACCCCAAAGTGCCTTCACTCCCTACCATTGGGGTTTTCCCTGTTTTGTTTGGGAACAGTATGTGCGAGGAATGTGCTGTAGCTTTGAAAATGACGAGGCCTATCCCTATGGCTATGGTACAGCGCAAGAGGAGATAACATGGTGACATTCACATCCATATGTGACCAATCATCACGAAAGCCGGATGAGCTGCTGATCACCAGTTTTTTATTTGTCCTCCCTCAAACCTAGCTTGCCACAGATCATCATGCTGTTGGCTTGTCCATCTGTTTGTTTGCCCTCAACATCAATAACAAAATTCAGGAAAAACGCTTTGGTAGATTTTGTTGTTGATTGGCCTAGGTATGCTACATATTAAAAGGTTTTGATGTGCTGATTCGATTTTGGGGCTGAAGATCCAAAGGTCATAGGTCACTAAACTTTTACCAGAATTTAAGGAAGGAATGCCAAAAGGTAATATGTGACCGTGCACCTCAAAACGAACATAAAGTCGCACACACTGATTTTGCGTGAGGACTGAAAATAAGTGAAATGGGTCAATCTAGCCGAACTTGACTTTTTCATGTTTTTTGAAAGAGCGGGTCTTCTTTTAGATTATGCTAAAATTTGGCACCATAAAACGGGCAGGAAAGTGTGTTTTTTAGCAGTTTATCTCGAACATTTTTGGTAGAATAGTGTGAATAGGTATGTCTTTAGAATCCCTTTTTCCTTTCTGAAAAACCTTGTCCACACTCTTCACTTTCAACTCTAATAACTTTTGAAAGGATAGCGCTACTGCTTTGAAAGTTGGCATTAATTATGGACAGAATGTGTTAATGATGCATGCTTAATTTCAGATTAATTTGATAATCCCTTCATTGTTGTTACTCTGGTGGTTAACTTCCTGTTTTTTGTCCCATTCATCGCACAGCCAGCACGGTTTGGTAAAGATTAAGCACTTGAATAGACACTGTACTTCAGAGTCTCTTTTCCCAGTTCACACTTTTCCTGAGTTTGTGCTTTCTTTCCAATATTTAGATAGGTTAGGAGAGTCCATTTGATTTGATTTATACATCATTTTAAAGCTTAAAGTCTGTTTTATCAGAATATGGTCTTAACTAAAAATTCATGTCTGGCGACTTTTTGTTTGTTTTGAGGTGCAGGGTCACATATAATTTGATAGGAATAATCAGAACAAATAACCAAAAGCTTAGATGAAATGATGTAAGAAAAAGATCAAAGTCAAATAATGATGATATTTCACCAAAATTTGTCTATTCCAAATGGATCAAGATTGATTATCCATAGTGATTCATTAAAATATTTTACATTTACAGGGGCATTTACATGGTCAAAGTACAAAAAAATAACATCAAAGTCAGGGGAAAATCATAAGGCCAAGAGGATGATGTTTTTGTTGAGCCATATTCCTGCTGTTGCCATGGTGATTGCAGGTCGGATGTTCTGAAGCCCATCTTTGAGGACATGAAGGACTGTGACATGCAGGGACTTACCTCCCTCCATGCGGCCATCAAGTCCAGCGCCACCGAGTACCGGGAGGCGGTCGACCGCGCCCTCAACATACCGGGGTGCTGCGTGGTGCCCTACTACGGCGCTTTCCTGGAGGAGCTGAGGGTCATTTGGGAGGAGAACCTGCCGACCATGACCAACACAGATGCGGTTTCCGAGGTAACACTCTCCACCTACTGTCTATCTGGTGTCTGCCACCTTCAACCCTCACTGTGCTTTGTTTGCCAGTGCCACATTTGCTAGCTTCCTTTGTTGGCCGATTGGTACAGATAAAAACCATTATGTGCCATGGCGCTCAGCTTCATTACTTGTCAAACTTTTCCATTAACATTCAGTAATCCATCCAAACTTTACCTACCTGTAGATGAGCACACCCACTATGGTGTAGCAATGCTCCTAAGTCCAATAGGAAGGCCATTTTAGTGACACAAGGAAGATCAAAGGAAATACAGTGTAGGTCATTTCTATTCATTGACAATAATTGCATGTAGCTTCGAGACATCTGTGCCAGTCTGCAAAGTAAGCACTCTAGTGTGTGTGTTCCAATCGGTGAGCAAAGTACCGTGAGGGCTCAGTGTTAATGAGTAGGGACTAGTGCAGTCCCGATCCTTACTGTTCAACAATTTTGTCATTGTAAGATTCTGCCATTGTTCATCGTAACCTAAATCGATGGCTCACCATTGCCTATAATTGGCAACAGAGTGATACATTGAAAACTTAAAAACTGATTAACCCGTTGAGGACGAACTAATTTTGCTACAACACACATTTCCCATAGACACCTGCGTGAGTATACTCGGGACTCGTCCTCAATGGGTTAAATGCCCCTCTTAATCCATGTGGTGGATTTATTCAGAGCTAATCCTAATCTGTACAGAAAGTCATCCAGTTAGATTTGCTTGGCAGAACACTATAGACTTCTTTGCATGAATGAGTCTCTCCTGGAAAACATTCTACTACAGAAAACTAAAATAGTGGATACTTTATATGCATTTTCCATTTTCATATCTACAAACGTTGTAGATGCCGTGCTGAAAACTTATTGGATATGAGAAAAGTGCTTCAACACATGAGTTAAAAGTCCGTTCAGGATTTGTGGTGGAAAATTTTAGCAATTAGAGCTGATGGCATGCCCTGAAATCCACAATGTCAATATCGTAGTGAAAGTGTAGATGTAATGGCTTGCATCTGGATTTGGCAGTTACATGTAGCTAATTTACCAGGAAGCTGCTGTTTGCTGGGCAGGTGTATCCATGGGAGAGAGCTAGTGGTATGTAAACATAACACACATTGCTCATCATATTAGCGCTAGCTCACCACTTTTTTTCGGGGGGGGGGGGGGGGGGCAGGGGTGGTGGAGTGTTTGATGGAGAAAGTGGGAGAGAAACAAACACATACGCACACACACACACACACTCACACTCTCAAGCCCCCTCCCTCTCTCTCACTCTCAAATAAATGATTGTCAAAAAGAAATTAAAAGATGACCATGCAGCTGGCTCAGCTGGTCATCATGACCAGCTTGTGACCATTTCTTGATTTGAAATGTTGACGTCGGGCATGTATAAAATGTCATACAAGTCATTGTGATGAAGGTTGTCTCAATTTTCATGCCGTTTCCACCATTAGGGCAAGATTGTCTGCTTTATATTGTTTATTTGCCAGAAATTGGTGAAGAGTGGGCTAAGTACTCAAAGACGATGTACTGCTGTTTGAATCAGTTGCTGTAGAGGCTATCACCAAAGGTTGCACTGGGGCCGCTTCTGTAGTGGCCTTATTATATATCTTCTTGTTTTTCTGGAGAGAGTACATTGTGCCTGTCAAACTGGGTCTGGAGCAGTTCTCGTACCGCTTGCCAAGTTGAAACTTGTTGATGAATAATTGGAGAGGAAACTGCAGCCAGGAGGGATGAAAGAAAAAAATTAGCAATTTAGGTCAGAAAATGGCCAGAAGGTCCAGATAAGCCCAAGCAGTCACCTCATTAGATGTCTGCATAATGACTTTGCTGGTAGGCCAAGAGGAAACTTGAAAGAAAAAAAGGGGAAAAAAAAACTAAGGAGAGAGGTTGAGAGCTTGAGATAGAGAGAGAGTAGAAGAACAGAGGGGAGAAAGGACTAATGGCTCGTTCTGGCAAAAGTCAGGTAACTGAGCATTTGTTAAAAGCCTCAATTTCCCCACATTTCTTCAGAACAAATTCACAGGGATGCTGCAATATTTAAACCCAAGGAATGATTTGATAGAAGGTAGAAAAGACAAAAAAAAAAAATGCTGTATGACCAGGTAGAAAGGCAGACAGATGGAAAGTAAGGTGAATGGAAAGGGTGTTTCAAAGAAGAAGAAGAAGGGAAATTAAAGCCGTGTGACAAAATCTAGACATTCCAAGACCAAAGTGCGGTGTTTGCTTTTGGTTCCTCTCCTCGACCGCATTTCGGTCTCGATGCTTTCAAATGGCCAGGTACATCCTCCAACAGTTGGGCTGTCACATGGCTGCTGCTCCTGGTGTGTCATTATGGTGTCAAAGGACGAGCGCCGCTGTTTCGCTGTGATAACATTTCTGACATGAGAATTTGCCAATCTCCCCTGCCTCTTACAACTTATCCCTCCATACACCCATCTCTTCCGCCCCACCCCCATTATCCTCTCCCTTCAGGGGTGTATCCAGGATTTTTTCTGGGGGGGTCGTAATCAAAATTTTTGGACCTTTACCTTTGCGAGGGAGCGGAGCGACCGAGCGGGGGGAGGGTGTGGGAGGGGGGTGTCCCCCCTCCCACGGTAGGGAGTTTTTGAATTTTATATCTTAAAATGGGGCCATTTTGTGCATTCAAAAGTGACTTTTTCTGCATGGCAGTGCGGCTTAGAAATAAGGTATGGCATATTAAACTAAGTTACGAAATTTACGAGATTTTGACAATTTGCTGGAACACCACCAGGTCACTTTTTTTCCTGTTGTATATAGGGCAAAAAGCCCTCAAAAAACAAAAATATCTTTTACAAAAAGTGGACCTTTTGAAAATTTGGGGGGGTCGTACGACCCTCCCGACCCCCCCTTGCATACACCCATGCCCTTTTCTGTTACTGCACAGTTACTGCTATATGTTTTTTTTCTCCCCTCTCTTATAAGCCCTTGTGGTGTGTGCGGTGTTTGCATAAGCGTGACGGCATTTGAGTCTGGCGTATAATTGCCGAGGACCATGCCACCCACTCTGTTAACGCATGACGTGATGAGACAGGTCGGTCGTCAACGCACAGCGCACGAGCAGTTGACGCCTCACAAGCAAGAGTAAAGGCGGGGGTGGCTTGCCAGTTTGGAATCCCAGTCAAAGATTGTCCAAGTTACACGATGGAAAAGTTTCAATGTATGTCAGAGAAAATGATTCCAAATGTCACTACATCTGAATTTTGATTATCAGGAGATTGTATTGAAACAAATGAAAGACTATTTAGCAGATATGCAATTTGCAATTGTTTGAAAAAATGTGCAAAATCAACTGGGTATTCAGATTTCAACATGGTCTGCAACCACACATAACTAGTATTACACTAATTTGCCATTTGTTTACATTTTCTTTGCTTACAACTCATGTACATATACATAGATCATGGATAAATGCAGTGATAAATAGATCTGTATACATGTAGATAGTTTGATAGCTACACTTGTGTCAACATATATAGTGCATACATACAAGCAATTGCAGATACAGTAGTTGATAGATAGATAGATAGGTAGGTACAATGTAGGTACGTAGGTACGTAGGTACGTAGATAGATAGATAGATAGCTAGATAGCTAGATAGATAGATAGATAGACAGATAGATTGTCAGATTGATAAAAGTAGATACCTGGATATAAATCTGTACTGGACGGGTATTTCAAAAAGTCACTAGCCTTTTGTAGTGGCCAACATAAATGGTGGATTTCATGGGACCCTTTAACCTACCCCTGGCACCCAGCTAGAAAAACAAAATTTGGCCGAGAGTGACGTCAAGCATGGTTGTATACAGTGTCAGTTATCCAGGTATGAAGTGCAGCTAGATCCATTTCATACTGGGCGGACTGACTGTGTGTGTGTGGGGGGGGGGGGGGGGGGGGGCATTCCATGAAGCGTTTAGCCCGACAAATTTGTCAGAAAAATTTGCTCTCAGCCAATTAGATGCAAGGATTTCATTAGCTTACCACAGTTGGTCAGAAAAAAATATCTGACGAAATGCTTCACGAAATGCCCCCCTGATCTCCATTTGCTATAGATCTCAATTACATGTTTTTAGTTTGCTGCAGGTATGTGATGTTGAAAATGCGTTTGAGCAATATCATCACTATCTCTTGACACCCTTTAACCTTTTGAAGATGAGTCCAGAGTATATATTTTCATGTTGGTAATGATGAATAAAGGGGAGTTAGAATGACTAAATCATACTGCTAATATCACTTCTTGGTTTAAATGTGTTTTAGAGATTGCAGTCAATCAGTTTGATTATTACTACAATTCAGACTTCATTATTTTCCTATCTCTCTGTCTGTCTGTCTGTCTGTCTGTCTGTCTACCTGTTTGTTTGTTCCCATCATTGCTTGTATCTCTCAAAATCAAGTTCTTTGACCTTGTATAGTTGTTGTACCTCATCGCAAGCCTGTGGCTTCCAGCTCATATATTCCATTACTGGTGTGAAAGATAGTATGAGTGTACTGTGGAGCAGATGCTTGCATTGCCACGGATTTTTTTTTTTCTCTGTGGTTTTGGAAAAAGGGGAAAAGAAAGAAAAAAATAAAAGAAAAAAAATGCTGCACGTTTCCAGCTCATATGATGTAAATCATAATTCATATACATTTTTTTTTTCCCTTCTGACTTCAGAAATGAGTTACCCATTTCTTGGAGCAAAGCGTCAAAATTGACAGGCAGAGGGAGTGCTGATTTGATGTTAATAGCAGTGGTAATTTGGCCGGCGGCAGTTTGCATTTTCACTTCTCCAGAGTACCCCCCCCCCCCCCCTCATCCCCACACCTCATTCCTGTGAGGGAATCTATAGATCCATCTTTGGTTTTAGCTCATTTTTTTTTTTTCAGTTTGGAGAGACACATCAGCCCCTAAATTGAAAACAAAAATTAAGCCTCCCCAATTTTATGGAGAAACCGATCTTTTGGCAGGTGCAGTTCCACAGACCTGTCAAGAGTGTGTGCAGTGGGCAATATTAATAATGGAATCGATGCATGACGAAAATGTTTCCATATGTGTGAACATCATCCACCATCAAAATTAACAGCATTAGCTTTGAAAAAATAAAGATGTTGAATTTCTCTTACTTTTTAGTACTCCCATTTGTATTACGCTGAATGTTAGAAAAACTTCCCAAATATAAAACTTTCCATCACTGCCATTTCAAACCCCTCCAAATATATTCTATGCCATTTGTATGACCAGGGTCAGAACACATCAGTGTACATTAATGTAGATATATAGGTGAATATGTACACAATTCATGTATATAACATCATTGACATCAAAATCATTGCACAGTAGTTTGTGCATCTGCTTAACTTTTAAAGCTTATTTGATCAGGCTGTTTTTGTGTAAGGAAAGTCAAGTCATTTTTCAGAATAAAGTAATTGCTTGAGGAAAAATTAGCAGCCCTGAGGTGGTCCAAAATGGAGCAAAAAAAAATTAAATAAAGAATAAATAAATAAAATGAATAAAAGGCCCAGAAAATTCTGCACACTTTCTACAAGATGCTCACCTCAAGACAAAAATTGTTTCACTCATTTGGAAAGAGACTGAACTGGAAATTTTGGGGCATCACTTCATTTGCTATTAAAATGAGTGACAGAGAGAGCAGGACTAAAGTCTGGCTGTCATTGACTCGCCCTTCAGTGGGTATCCCCGCATCGCAACCTCGCGTCTTAATATCAAGCCAATGATTGATTGTCATCGTCGGCCCAGCCAGGCTGCTGTGACAAGCGATCCAGTGTTGCAGGCCCCTGGAATAAGAGAAAGAAAGAGAAAGGAGAAAAAATTAGAACAACAACCTAAAAATATGTACATTTTCACAGGTCTGTGACAGTGACCAATATACTTTTCTCGTGTTGATGCAAATGATTAGAAGGTTGTCAGATCTCTCCTATGTAGTCTTCCCTATGCCCCTCCCCCATCCTGTCCCCTCCACTCCATACCCCCACCCCAGCATGGTAGTGCTAGGAAACACTCACTTATGATTGAGGGCCAATAACCCCCCCCCCCCCCCCCCAACAAAAAAAGAAAGAAAAAAAAAGGGATGTCCCCATGTAGAACCGGGGACAACTATCCATGTACATGATGGAAGCAGTGCCAGATTTATGGCTCTTTGATTGATTGTCACTCTCGGGAGGGAAAGAACGCTGACTGGGCAGACCATTTAGTATAGAAGATTCAATCTTGTTTGGATTTATTGGGCGGAGACTCAATGGCTAGCCATCCATACAAGCCTAGATTGACTGTATTTCAGTGTCAGAGCTGATATAAAAGAGTACACTGTATACTATTATGTTTGAGATCATGTTTATTGCTTGAGTAAAGTCAGTACATATTACTATATTTAGGCATTTTTGCAGCCCCTATACAGTATGTCCCCCCCAAAAAATTGCAATCAGATTTTCGGATTGATAACACCCGATATGATTAAATTGTCTAAATACTACTTCAGGGTCTTAAAATATAACATTTTAGCTCTATTTTGCAGAAAACCCCACTCAATTTGGTTAAGCGGTCACAGAGAAATGTGGATTGTTGTAAAGCATGTCATGAGTCTGATTCTTCCAAGTTTAGCACTTGGATGCTCTTGTGTGTGAACACAATAGGCAGAACTTGGAGGGAAGAGATTCCTGACATACTCTACAAAATTCCTCATTTCTCTTTGACCACTGAAGCAAATCGAATGGGGTTGTCTGTAAGATGTGGGCAATGAGTTATAGTTTCTTACCCTGAAATTGTATGTGGATTGATTCTCTATTTTAAAAGTTATCATTGTGGAGGGTCCTGTTGTAATTTTTTTGGGGGGACTTACGGGGAATAATGTAGATTTTTATGCCTCCGCCATAAATTGTTGCCAGAAGCATTATGTTTCCGGGGGTTGTCCAGCCATCCATCCTTCCATCTGTCCTTCCGTCCGTAATTGATTTTGTGGACAGCGTAACTTGGCTGGTATAGTTTTGGTTGAGATTAGACTTCAGGTTTCCAACTTTTCTTTTTAAGATAGTAAGAAACCTCTCATGAAATATGAAAGAGCATATGATTCTAAGAGGAATTCAAAGTTTATTATACCCCCGCCAAACGAAGTTTGAAAGGGGTATATAGGAATCAGCGGACGGTCGGGCGGTCGGTCGGGCGGTTGGTCGGTCGGGCGGTCGGTCGGTCGGGCGGTCGGTCGGGCGGTCGGGCGGTCAGTCCGTTACAAATCTTGCGTCGCAAACTACTTCCTCAGTTTTCAACCGATTCCCATAAAACTTGGCACAGATGTGTGCCTTGGGTTGAAGATGTGCAAGACGTATTTTTTGACAGTATCCAAAAGTACGTTGCCATGGTAACGGCATATTATGGGCAAAAATGGGTACAAATCTTGCGTCGCGAACTCCTCCCACAGTTTTTGATCAATTTTTATGAAATTAGGTACAGATGTTCATCTGAATATGTTAATGTGCAAGACACATATTTCCGCAGTGGCAAAAAGTGCGTTGCCATGGTAACGGCATGTTATTGGTAAAATATAGGGCAAAATGCTTCATGGCAAAACTGCTTCATCAGTGTTCTTCCAATTCTCATGGAATTCATATTGAATGTTTGTCTTAGGATATAGGTCAGCATGACACATTTCTTGACAGTGACAAAAAGTATGTTGCCATGGTAACAGCTCACATATTATGAGCCAAAATGATGGAAAATTTTGTGTTGCAAACTACTTCCTCAGTTTTTGCCCAATTTCCATGAAACTTGGCACAGATGTGTGCCTTGGGTTGTAGATGTGCAAGACGTATTTTTTGACAGTACCCAAAAGTACGTTGCCATGGTAACGGCATATTATGGGCAAAAATGGGTACAAATCTTGCGTCGCGAACTCCTCCCACAGTTTTTGATCAATTTTTATGAAATTAGGTACAGATGTTCATCTGAATATGTTAATGTGCAAGACACATATTTCCGCAGTGGCAAAAAGTGCGTTGCCATGGTAACGGCATGTTATTGGCAAAATATAGGGCAAAATGCTTCATGGCAAAACTACTTCATCAGTGTTCTTCCAATTCTCATGGAATTCATATTGAATGTTTGTCTTAGGATATAGGTCAGCATGACACATTTCTTGACAGTGATAAAAAGTATGTTGCCATGGTAACAGCTCACATATTATGAGCCAAAATGATCGAAAATTTTGTGTTGCAAACTACTTCCTCAGTTTTTGCCCAATTTCCATGAAACTTGGTACAGATGTGTGCCTTTGGTTGTAGATGTGCAAGACACATTTTTCGACAGTACCCGAAAGTACGTTGCCATGGTAACGGCATATTAATGGCAGAAGATCAAGGAAAGATCTTGCGGATTTAACTACTTCCTCAGTTTTTTGACCAAAGCTTATGAAATGTTGTTTTGACCAAAGCTTATGAAATGTTGTTTGGCGGGGGTATAACCAGTCGCTGTAGCGACATTTCTAGTTTGATTAAAATTGGTTTTGAAATGGCCGAGATATCCAAACAAATTGATATTGATAAAATGTGGGACCCACCTTTTATTGGGATTGCTTTGTTTTACTTTGTTTTTGAATATCTCAGCCACTTGTTTTGTATTACTTTGTTTTTTGGATATCTCAGCCACCGCAAAACCAATTTTCCTCAAATAAAGTATTAATTCCTATTTGAATGGTATACTCTTTAACATTTCATAAAGTGTTTTTTAATTATCTTACAAAAATTTAAAAGTTGAATCCTCATCTCGACCAGTATTATACCATTCCTTTAAGAACCGTTTGAGGTATCTGAATGAAACGTGGCATATGTGTGTACATATGAGTGGATGAAGCTCTGCCTATTAACTTTATTTGGATGTACTCTATCAAGGTCAAAGGTCACAGTTCAAGGTCAAATTCGTAACAATTTTACTATTTTCCTCATATCAATCTTTCACACATGTCATTTCAATATTTTACCAGTCATGTGAAACTGCCCATCTCACACTGTCAAGATGTACAGTTTTATTGCAGACCTATGGGAGAATAATGCGATATGCGGAAGCATACCAGTCACACTAGCGACATTTCTAGTTAATCATTTTATGTGGAAAAATGCAGGTCATTGTAGTGGAAACAAATTTTGAACTATTCAAGACTAATCTGTAGTATCTGCTATGGTTTTGTGTATGGGAGGTGCAATATTTGCTCCTATAGAGTGATGCAACTGATATCTTCTGTTATTGTACACAATAACTTGTATGTAAACCAAAAATTGAAATCAATTTCTGTAGCATAACTCAAACTCATTCTCTATCTTCTCTCTCTTCAAGTTTCCTTCCTTCTATCTTCTCTCTTCAAGTGTCCTTCCTTCTATCTTTTCTCTTCAAGTTTCCTTCCTTCTATCTTCTCTCTCTTCAAGTTTCCTTCCTTCTATCTTCTCTCTCTGCAAGTTTCCTTCCTTCTATCTTCTCTCTTCAAGTGTCCTTCCTTCTATCTTTTCTCTTCAAGTTTCCTTCCTTCTATCTTCTCTCTCTTCAAGTTTCCTTCCTTCTATCTTCTCTCTCTCCAAGTTCCTTTCCTTCTATCTCCTCTCTCTTCAAGTTTCTTTCCTTCTATCTTCTCTCTTCAAGTGTCCTTCCTTCTATCTTAAATTCTCTTCAAGTTTCCTTCCTTCTATCTTCGCTCTCTTCAAGTTTCCTTCCTTCTATCTTCTCTCTCTGCAAGTTTCTTTCTTTCTATCTTTTTACTTTTCAAGTTTCCTTCCTTCTATCTTCTCTCTTTTCCAGTTTCTTTCCTTCTATCTCCTCTCTCTTCAAGTTTCTTTCCTTCTAACTTCTCTCTCTTCAAGTTTCTTTCCTTCTAACTTCTCTCTCTTCAAGTTTCCTTCCTTTTATCTTCTCTCTCTTCAAGTTTCCTTCCTTCTATCTTTTTACTTTTCAAGTTTCCTTCCTTCTATCTCCTCTCTCTTCAAGTTTCCTTCCTTCTATCTTTTTACTTTTCAAGTTTCCTTCCTTCTATCTCCTCTCTCTTCAAGTTTCCTTCCTTCTATCTTCTCTCTCTCCAAGTTTCTTTCCTTCTATCTCCTCTTCAAGTTTCTTTCCTTCTAACTTCTCTCTCTTCAAGTTTCCTTCCTTTTATCTTCTCTCTCTTCAAGTTTCCTTCCTTCTATCTTTTTACTTTTCAAGTTTCTTTCCTTCTAACTTCTCTCTCTTCAAGTTTCCTTCCTTTTATCTTCTCTGTCTTAAAGTTTCCTTCCTTCCATCGTCTCTCTCTCTCCAAGTTTCCTTCCTTCTAACTTCTCTCTTTTCAAGTTTCCTTCCTTCTATCTTCTCTCTCTCCAAGTTTCTTTCCTTCTATCTCCTCTCTCTTCAAGTTTCTTTCCTTCTAACTTCTCTCTTCAAGTGTCCTTCCTTTTATCTTCTCTCTCTTCAAGTTTCCTTCCTTCTATCTTTTTACTTTTCAAGTTTCCTTCCTTCTATCTCCTCTCTCTTCAAGTTTCCTTCCTTCTATCTTCTCTCTCTCCAAGTTTCTTTCCTTCTATCTCCTCTTCAAGTTTCTTTCCTTCTAACTTCTCTCTCTTCAAGTTTCCTTCCTTTTATCTTCTCTCTCTTCAAGTTTCCTTCCTTCTATCTTTTTACTTTTCAAGTTTCCTTCCTTCTATCTCCTCTCTCTTCAAGTTTCCTTCCTTCTATCTTCTCTCTCTCCAAGTTTCTTTCCTTCTATCTTCTCTCTCTCCAAGTTTCTTTCCTTCTATCTCCTCTTCAAGTTTCTTTCCTTCTAACTTTTCTCTCTTCAAGTTTCCTTCCTTTTATCTTCTCTCTCTTCAAGTTTCCTTCCTTCTATCTTTTTACTTTTCAAGTTTCCTTCCTTCTATCTCCTCTCTCTTCAAGTTTCCTTCCTTCTATCTTTTTACTTTTCAAGTTTCCTTCCTTCTATCTCCTCTCTCTTCAAGTTTCCTTCCTTCTATCTTCTCTCTTTTCAAGTTTTCTTCCTTCTATCTCCTCTCTTTTCAAGTTTCCTTCCTTCTCTCTTCCTGTTTCGCTTATCTCTCTGTCATGTGCATACAATATATGTTCTGATACATACATATTTGTATAAACCATGAATATTTATGTGCATAAAAGAATATGAAGATGCACATATATATTCATATTTTATATGAATCCAATAAATCACATACAATGTTGATTCAGTTTGTTGTACATTTTGGGGATTGCTATTTCAGCTGGGAGACTACATGTGGAACAGCAATGAGAGGTCGGGCGGTCTACCCACTTCCATCCCAGCGACCGGTCTCATCAACACGGACAAGATGTACCGTGCTAACTGGGTGCTCAACGACATCAGGCTCTGTCAGGAGATGGGGAGGGCCCTCAAAGTGGGCGAAGAGGCAGACTGCATCCCGGAAAACAGGTGGGCATGTTTTGACCATCCGAATCTCTAATGATGCAAATTTCATCAAATAAACATGTGAATTCCTCGTGGAATTATGTGCTCTTTCACATTTCATAAGAGGTTTCTCATTATCTCACCAAGAAATGTTAGAAACGTGAAGTACGTAAGATCTCGACCAAAACTGTATAATTCTTTTAATGTTCATGCATTCAGCATTATCTTTTGATTTAAAAAAAGACAGTTCTTCTCACCCCCTGTCTTTTGAAAATGGCAACTAATAGCATACTATTATATGAAATTCCATCTACAAACCACTAAATCAAAATGGCCATGATGCTTCCTATCTATACTCGAAAATAGGGGAAGTTTATATACAAAATGTAGTGTAAAATAAATGCAGGGTAATAAAAGGTATCCATCTTTTCTTTACAATCTTGTCCAATTATAGATCCACACGCAGTGACAGCGACCTGTCCGACATGTCTTTCGTAACATGCTGCGAGGAGTCGTCACCATACGAGCCGATCCAAGCCATCGCCAACCCAACAGGCATCGAGATCATCCCACACCAGCTGTTTGATGGCGACCTCCACACCCTCCAGTTCATGCACCACGGCTCGTGTGTCTCCCTAGTCGACGAGGACTCGACGGGGCGCAACGTCCTCAGCCTGCTCAAGCTGGACGTCAGCAACGCCATCATTGTCTGGGCCAAGTCGGTGGAGTGCACCCGCGAGGAGGACCTGGATCTCCACATGATCTGCAGCGTCATGCTCTGTACCAAGTACCACTCTTCAAACCTGGCCAACACCACCAGTCTGGACGGTGGGTACCTCGACCTCACCTACGCCAAGTCCATCTCAATGAAGAGCACATTCGCCGTAGAATCGTCCGGCACTGGGACCACATCCAACACCGCCATGTCGCCGCGGAAGTCTGAAGCGGCACTGCCGGTGCCGTCGCCATACCAGGAAGAGCTTAGCTGCATCAGTATAGTGTTTGGGGCTGGTATCACGGACAATAGGGTGCTGACATTCTGTGCACCTCAGCAAACGGCCGCACTGTGGTACCGCGGTCTTGGGATGGTGATTCGTGCGGCGCAGGCCCTGCAGAAATATGCCATGGACAAGAGACTCCAGAAGCTTCAGAAGGAGTATATGAATCTTTTCTTTGAAGCCGCTCGGTGCACTGGACCGACACCGCTGGAGGCAGTGAAGGTGATTTAATTTGGGGAAATATGTTGATTACAGAATAAGAATTCTGTTTATGATGTGATCCTATGTTTAAAGGAAAAAGGATGTTATTTCTTCTTTCCTGAACATACCGTAATCGTGCTCCATTCAGTGTAAATATGGCGATGAAAGTGTTTACTAAGAAATGCAGACAATACATTGACTCACTCACTAATTACTCTTAGAAAACAAGATGTAATGCTGTTTTCTTCTTGAACTTACCAACAGTTAAATGCCATGCATTGCTGATTTTTTTTTTTAATAAAAAGTAATTTATATAAGATCTATCTCATGATAAAATGTTACAATCATTGAATCAAGTATTGACTCAGATAACACACATTCTCCAAATCTTGTTCAACAATCTGATAATGCGACTTATTAAACTGTATATGAATTCATGATGCAAACTACTAAAGCAACAATCATCTTTGGTTTCATCTTTTTTTTCCCAGGTTCTGGGAGGGAAAAATGCTGCCATGAAAAAGATGTCGACGGAGCGGCAGAGCAGTACAGACACCAACACCCAGAACATCAGCCTGGACCGGCTTATGGTCCAGACGCCCATGAGGATCATGCTGAGGAGGAAATCATCCACCAAGGTAAAGCTGAAAAAATCTCAAAATTTGGGAGACGGTTGATTTACACTTTCTTTGCCCAGGTACATAAAGCTGCAACTTATCATGTTTTTTTTTTGTTTTTTTTTTTCATCAGCTGTCAGACAATTCTTCCAAACTTGACTGGAATTAATCAAATTCATGAAATTCTTGTGTCGAAATGTTTTTATTGCAACTGATTCACAAATTGCCTTACATCAAGGTAAATAAGCATCAAATTACACTGTCAGTTTAATCAATCAAACACCGATTAATTCTGTGCTTATTTACGTCGATGTAGGGCAATTTGTCAATCAGTCGCAATTGACTTGAATGAATTTGTAAGTTTGCCAGTCCACTCAGGCATGACACTGCTCCTCTTTACAACAGGAAGATGACTGGTGACACAATTAGGGAATAGGGAGATTTATAGGCCATTTCTATTCATTGGCAATTAGCCATGTCTGTGTGATGTTTGTCACATTGTCATGTCAGTGCTTCCTTTCTAGTGTGATTTGCTATTAAAGCCTGATGCATGGCTCTCCATGCAGGGTGTCTATAATCCCTGAATCACAGCCTATACATATCCCTTGGTTGCTAGTGGTAAATTGAGAGAATAATATTCTCTTGAAAGTCTTGAAAGTGAATGAGAAATCCTATTTAGCTCTCTCTTTCTGTGCTTTGTTTCCCAGTCAGCATGTGTGCTGGAGTGCTTTTTTGTTTGTTTGTCTGTTTGTTTGTCTGTTTATTTGTTTGTGTGTTAGTTTGTTTTTTTGCCAGTAAGCACAGGTGTCTTGGTACTAGTTGTCAGTTAACCCGTTGAGGATGGCTTGATTCTGCTATAACACGCGTTTCCCACAGACACCTGCCCGAGTATACTCAGGACTCGTCCTCAATGGGTTAACAGAGATCACCTTATTCCTCTAATCATTTTTGTTACCGTGACCCTCGTGATACATTTAGGCGCATTGCTACGCCCGAGTGTGCTTGCTAATCTCCAAAGTTGGAGACTATAGGAAGCTTGACGTAGAACTGTGTCAAATTTGGATATGGTCAATTCCACGGAAAGGTTGCATTTTATGAAAATCAAACTATTGAGTATAGATGTTAAATGAAGCTTAATCAGATAATCTGGTATTGTTTACTCACAGCAACCTTTCACAACGGATATTTTGATACCTCATTTGTGAACATCGGTGAACGTGGAGTGGAGTTATGTCCGAAAAACCTTCATTTTTCATGAAAATTGCCAATTTTTGCAGAATTTATGTATCATTTCTGATACACTATTATGACCATAATACAGCTTGTGTAATTCTCAGATGGCTTATTTTCTGAATGTTCTTTGGTCATAGATTGGTTTTATGATGTTCTAGAACTTGTTCCGGCATCAGTAAATATTATTCTCTCAATCTCAAAATGTGGTAGTTGATAGCGTCCCATAAGTCACGTTTTTGTGTCCCATCAGTCACACTGGTTTTCCCTATCCTGCTACTGTACCAATGAGTAGATATTCATACCACTTGGCTCAGGGTAAGCACCAACCCTTTGCTACATTCAGGAAAGAAAATATCTTTCCAGAGACTCTGTGTGTAAGAATATTTCAGAACTTACTTTCCCATGTGAAAAACGGTGGTCCTCAAATGTCCCATAAGTCACGACAGCAATTTTTCGTTGCTGTACGTAATGCAATGATACTTTTCAAACTAAGTATGGCGTTTTCATAAACTGTGATATGATGGATCTAACCATGAACTGAGAAAAATGCTTTTGATGCAACTATTTTCTCAAAATACTAGTTTGAAATGGCTGAAAATTGTCACTTTGTCCCATAAGTCACAATGGAATTGACCATATACTACTGAATACTGATGGAAAAAGCCTAGCAAGTTAGCTAAGTAAAGTGCCTTGGCACATTAAAAGGTCATAAGCAGCAGGCTTCCCGTCCAAAAGGTAAAGTATTTGCTTTGAGTAAGAAAGAGCAAAACTTGTGTCATCACATTGTGGTGGGTTTAGCATACTGCAGGTCAGTGCCCTGAATTTGCACGGCATTATGGGAGCCGCGAACAGAAATAACCCCGCTCGAGCTGGTAATGATGCCTCGGCAGCGAGACGCGGGCGTTGGATATCTCCCATTCATGGTCGACGTGCACGTAGCTCACTTGCAAGACGAGGTTAATTGCTTGCGCTCATCCAGTCTTGCATCCTCGCAGCATTCAAAAGGAGAGGAAAGGAAACTCAAAAAGAGCGCCTGTGCTTGTCTTCACAATTGCCCGTCGGCTGTTTTGCTGTCTGACCCCTCTCTACTGCTGGCATGCCGATCCTGTGGATTTCCCGACTCACTGATGAAGCCCGCTGGAAACAACGCTTGGATGAAAATTACAAATCACACTGTGCTCGTTGTCGAAGATAGCCGATGACACCAACCATTCATTACACCCTCCATGGCTTGCGACCAACACATTAACTGCTGCAGATCATCCACAGCCACAGCTCAAAAGCTTTGAAGAAGACTGTATCATGTAACCTGTCATTGCATTATCCAGATAAAGTTGCAGACATTAAATCTGAGATGACTGCAAATTATGGTGTTGTGGCTGATAAATGACACTTTGGAATTGCTGAAGAATCAAACATTTTATCCCTCAATTACCTCCTATTCAAACTTAAAAGTCTTAATAAAACTTTGAAATTGGTATTTGATACATGGTACTTACAGTTGTATATGCTTTGAAGTAACTATTGTGATGAGATACAAAATCACCTCATACATGACAGTGAGAGGTGTGTTTCCTTTGTACCTGTACTTAAAGAGGACTTTTTAACATAAGATACAATTTTGTAGGACAAGTTATGCTTTGTTGTTGATGCATAGAGTCTGGAGAATGTAGAAATCATATGTGGGAACTGTTTAGGCTATCACATATAATTGCCTGATATTCATACTTGCCCCTGTGTGCTTTTATCAATTGTGACCGTGCACCTCAAAATGAACATAAAGTCGCACACACTGATTTTGCGTGAGGACTGAAAATAAGTGAAATGGGTCAACCTAGCCGAACTTGACTTTTTCATATTTTCTGAAAGAGCGGGTCTTCTTTTACATTATGCTAAAATTTGGTATCATAAAACGGGCAAGAAAGTTTGTTTTTTAGCAGTTTATCTCGAACATTTTTGGTAGAATAGTGTGATTAGATGTGTCTTTAGAATCTCTTTTTCATTTTTGAAAAACCTTGTCCACACTCTTCACTTTCAACTCTGATAACTTTTGAAAGGATAAGGCTACTGCTTTGAAAGTTGGCATTAATTATGGACAGAATGTGTTAATGAGGCATGCTTAATTTCAGTTTAATCTAATAATCCCTTCATTGTTGTTACTCTGGTGGTTTACTTCCTGTTTTTTGTCCCATTCATCGCACAGCCAGCACTGGTTGGTAAAGATTAAGCGCTTGAATACACACTGTACTTCAGAGCCTCTTTTCTCAGTTCACACTTTTCCTGAGTTTGTGGTTTCTTTCCAATATTTAGACAGATTAGGAGAGTCCATTTGATTTGAGTTATACATCATTTTAAAGCTTAGTCTGCTCTTTCAGAATATGGTCTTGACTAAAAATTCATGTCTAGCGACTTTTTGTTTGTTTTGAGGTGCAGGGTCACAATTGGTCTGCAATGTAAATGATAGTAGTGTACTGTCATTTGTCTCTTTCAAATCATCTTGGCGGTAGAAGAAAAGAAGTCTAACATATAACTTTCTCTGGTGCTCCATGCAACAGTGGCACTGCCCAAAGCCCAAAAATTGCTTCAGCTCACTCTATGACATTCAAAAGGAAATAACCAATGCTGCAGGGAGAGCAAAGAATTCTGACCATGTGATTGCACACATCTGTGTTCCTGGCCACGTTGTGGCCGAGTGGACCCATTTCAACCGACCATGCATTTGTGTGAGCAAAGTTTAGAAGTCACCGAGTTGTGCCAGCTGAAATCTTGTGTGCGAGAAGAGGTTTTGCGTGTATGGGAGAGCTACCAGCTCTGAGCGAGGTAATTGCACCCCTTAGGAGCAACTGAGTGCCACGCCACTGCCGATTTCAGTGACATTGCCCTCTTTGTGATGATGATAGATTAAGTATCACCTGTAGGGATATAGAGGAATATTTTGTTTTGTTTTGTTTTGTTTTTTAATGTATGCCTCTTAATGAAATTTGTATTTTTTATATTGTAAACTGACTGTTATGGGTGCACCAGGTGGGTTGGGGAGGATGGCCTGAGGGCCCAAGTCATTTAGTTGGCTCTTTCCAGACCCGGGCTGCCCAACCTGGTGCCCCCTTACCCTTACCACTCCAGTGTATGTTCTGATTTCGAGAAATGTAATATGATATTTGTGATTGAAAGCCAAGTAAATGAAGAAGAAGAAGAAGAAGAAGAAGAAGAAGAAGAAGGAGGAGAAGAAGAAGAAGAAGGAGGAGGAGGAGGAGAAGAAGAAGAAGAAGAAGAAGAAGAAGAAGAAGAAGAAGAAGAAGAAGAAGAAGAAGAAGAAGAAGAAGAAGAAGAAGAAGAAGAAGAAGAAGAAGAAGAAGAAGAAGAAGAAGAAGAAGAAGAAGAAGAAGAAGAAGAAGAAGAAGAAGAAGAAGTAGTAGTAGTAGTAGTAGTAGTAGTAGTGGGATGTGTGGCAAGTAGTTTCATATCTACAGACGATCTTGGATTTTTTTGTCTACATCTGGAAGGAGAGGAAGTCGCTGTGCTGGTTGGCTGTAGTGAGACAGAGAAATGAGTGCCTGAATAGCAGAAAGACCCAAGTCCATTCCAAGATTTTGAGTAAATAAAAAAGAGTGAAACCAATTAAAATCCTTATATTTTTCCCCCTTTTTTTCCCTTGAAGTTATGGGAATATTATGTGTACCAAGTAAACTGTAAAACAGTCATTTGAATGATTATAATTGATTATTGTGCACCGGTTCTCCAAAGGTTATAGCCAAATCTGGACTTGAAGACCGTTCTTTCATTCAGATATTCAAATGCTGTTGTAGACAGTTGGAACCTCAGAAGTTTTTCTTCACTCAGCAGGTTTTGTGCATTTTTTTTTCAATGTCAAACAGACAATATGAAAGCAGGTGGATATAACCCTTCTCCTTCCCCTTCCATTATCAAATTTTGTAACATAATTTATAATGCTATTGCTTTGATAATCTTATGTTTTTATCATATCAATTATAACATTTCATTTAGAGGAAAGTCTACTCAAGGCATTTGTCAGAAATCACAGTTTTTAGGAATTGCAGTTTTACTGTACTCATGACAGTTTGTTTATTCATCTCTGCTTACTAGAAATTATAATAGTGATTGTAAAAGTGATAATTTCAAATGTACAAAATCCATTACTGTAAAAGTGGTTTCTTTCGCGTACAGATACTTTCGCGGTTTCCATCGATGCCGACTTTTTCGTGTGTGTTTAAATTCGCGGTCGGCAAAATCTGTGAATTCACAGTCGGCAAAAACTGTTTTATTTTGCACATGAAAACCCAAACTATAATCCAATCATTCTTTTATTTATTAAATAGAAATTAAAATCAAATGCAGGCTTACGTGAAATCCTGTCTCTCGAGTACTTTATAACATGCTTGTACCTACATTGCGCGGTATCGCTGTGTGTGTTTTGACCATCAATACACTTAATAAGCGGAATCTTCGTGTGTGCATGTGCGCAATAGCGTTGTAACAAGCGGCGATTTCAAAACATTTTCGCGTGATGTTAAATTCGCGGTTCAACATCAAAGCGCGAAAAGCGCGAAAATAAAACCACCGCGAAAGAAACCACTTTTACAGTATGTAATTACTAGTGTCATTTTGATGATGATGAGTTTTATTATTATTGCATTATTATCTTTACTACTACTTCTATTATTATGTCATTGTTATTATTGCTTTTAGTATCATACAAAAATGAACATGTATTCGTAGTGTAATTATTGTTATTGTTATTATTAGTGTTATCATTATTGTTATTGTTATTATTAGTGTTATCATTATTGCCTCTATAATCATTTTCATAATGTGATCTTAAAAACAATTCAGTAATTACAATCATTAATTGACAATAATCTTCTAGTATATGTAATTATCACCGTGACAGTAATTGCAATCATTATGAAATTCTGCAATTACAGAGACTCTTATGCATGTGTCTTTGTACAGGTACCATTGATTAAATAATATGTATGATTTTTGTTCACTTTTTATCAGAGAAGGGTGCTGGGAGGTTGAGTAGTGAATAAGGGAATAAATATTAAGATACAGTGTATCTGTGCTGTGTCTGTACAGAGTTCATGATGACTCAGTGGAGCCTTTGTACTGATTAAAACTTAAAGGATGAACGAGTGTATTTCATTTTGTTTTTATAGTCAGACATATATCTTTTCAAAACACAGATGTCAAGTAACAGTAACTGGTTACGTGATGAAGAAGGCTTTTAGTGATGGTGAAAGGATAATGAAAATGTGTTGTCGTACCTAAAAAGAGCATGATATGTGAAACATAAACTTGCTGTGCAGAATTGTTGACTTGTTTGGATTGATGCATTATACCACTAAAATATGATCTTGCTTCCTTTGTTTACTAGACCTGTGCATTTGATGTTACATTCTCTTACAACTGTGTTATCTTCGTTTTATTTCCATTCCAATATTTACTAGCCCAGAAACTTATGTAAAAGGCTAAAGCCTAAAGGCATTTTTGTCTCTGTATGAATCACAATATCTAATGAGGCAATGAATATCTGTTGCAGATTCACTTACTTACCTACATTATCACTTTCTCAAAATTGTGGTGCACTTTTTTATACCAAATTAATAGCATGCTAGTGGTTTGAAGTCATGTTTTTAGGCAAATTAAGAAAAACAAAATTAATATTGCTTTATTTTCCAACCAGTGTGATGTATTGTTGTGACTGCAGTATGGGTATTTACTCCATTGTAAATAACCTTGAACTTAGAGCATCACATTTTGTCATTTTCCTCCAAGATAACATCGGACAGCGATGGCAAGAATGATTAGATGCACATTATTCATCAAAATATTTAATTTCCAAATTATTTCATTTGTTTCCCTCTGGCAGGGGACTATAATTGTCCAATTTACAAGTATATTCAAACTTGTGGATATTGTTCCTCCAAAGTTTTGGATTGAATGGTAAAACCTACAAACCTTTTTTATTCAGATGGACAGGTTTTTTAAAAATCATTTTAGTGACCCAAATAAATTGCATACTGTCTGCTTTGCCTCAAAAAGTTGGTTTGTGTTTGAGATCTCTTGAACCTGATGTAGTCCTTTTTTATTATTTATTTGGGTAATGAGCAAATGGAGATTTGCACCTTTAAAAATGCCCAGACTGACTGGGTGAAATATTCTAAAAATTTGGGGGATTGAATTCCTGTATGATATATGGTCTGAAGGCGGGGGTTTTTCCCTCCTCCTGAACATTGCTGATAATTTGTGAATTTGATCTCAGCATTACTCTAATCCTCCATCCATCCACAACTTTCCATAAATCTTTTTTCTTTATATTTTTGTTTCTTTCCTCTTTCTCTTGCGAGCACTCTCTTTTTTTTTTTCTCCTTCGAATGTGGGCTCTTTTTATATCTATCTACTGAGTAAATAAGGGTCCAGGAGAGCCTCTGCTGGCTGATTAATTTTGATTAACAACTTTGGTGATGGATTGCCAGTTCTTCTACACACCAAAGAAGAAAGCTGATCCCACATTGTTGTTTCGATAAATCTTTGGATTACCGTGTCTGTTCTTGCTTTAGTCTTGATTTTCTCCACCCCATTCTCCCACGCGCCAGCCGATGCATAAATCAGGGACCATTTGCGGCAGACGATGGGGAAAGCATGATTCGAGAAATCTTGTGTATCTGCCTGTGAGGTCATCTGGTAGCCATTCATGTATATACATCATGAATGAAATATTGTCCCTTACCCAAACAGGGATGTCTTCCCACATTTCCCTCTACACAATTTTCTGATTGGATGCATTCGTAAATTTGCTCTCGTAACATTCTCATACATTATGTCTCTAGTCAAGCTTTGCTTTCCAGTTTGACTCAGATTGCTCTACTGGCTGTCACACATTTGGCAGAGCTTTTTACAAAAATCTGTTCATCAAGAGATGGTGAGCACATCCATCAGAATACAAGCTTTGGAAATAAATTCCATCCCTGTTAACTCACCTTGTGATGAAGGGATTTTCTATAGGAATACTTTCCAAGTTTCACTCCATCATACTGTTTAAATATCAGTTTGATTTGCAGCTTGATTGTGCAGTGGCATTGTGCCTTCATATTGCCATTTGAGCAAAATGTAGCCACAACTGTAAACTCCATATTTGCAAACAAACTTGTTTGAGATAAAGATACCGTTAATAATTTGTGAAACAATCAGAATCAATGCTTTATGCAGTACGGGCTTCTGAAACTTGGTGCAATGAGATATGTGTGCCAGTGTGGGATGACCTCTTACATAAATCTATGCATTAGATCAATTTCCAGAATATAAAAAAAAATACTTCAATAGGAAAATGTTGGTATCAGGCAAGTACTGTTGAAAAGAGGCACTGACATGTCTTTTCCTTATCTGTCTTCTATCAGACTATTGTGAAATAAGAAAGTAACTTTTTGAGCCTGATGGGAATTGTAATGGCAATCATAATGATTTTAACTAATATTACATTTTTAGCTCACCTGAGCCAAAGGCTCAAGTGAGCTATTGCGATCGCCCTTCGTCCGGCGTCCGTCGTGCGTCGTGCGTCGTGCGTCGTGCGTCGTGCGTAAACTTTTACATTTTCATCTTCTTCTTGAAAACCCCAAGACTAATTTTCATCAAACTTGGCAGGTAGCATCCCTAGGGGGTTAGGAACTCTATTTGTTAAAATGGGCACCATGCCCAACCCAGGGGGCCCCCAGGGGGGCCCAAACCCCCCAAAATTAAGGAATCTGTAAAAAACTTCTCCTCTAGAACCAGAAGTGATAGAGCTAAGTTAATACTATGAGTTAGTACATTGATGACTGTAGTTTCAAGTTTGTTCATGGCAGAATCAGGGGTGCCCCCCTTGGGACCCAGGGGAGGGGGGTGGGGAGGGGTTCTAATGGGGCCTAAATTGTACATTTTCATCGTCTTCTTGAGAACCCCATGACTCATTTTCACCAAACTTGGCAGGTAGCATCCCTAGGGGGTTAGGAACTCAATTTGTTAAAATGGGCACCGTGCCCCACCCAGGGGGCCCCTAGGGGGCCCAAACCCCCCAAAATTAAGGAATCTGTAAAAATCTTCTTCTCTAGAACCAGAAGTGATAGAGCTAAGTTAATGCTATGAGTTAGTACATTGATGACTGTAGTTTCAAGTTTGTTCATGGCAGAATCAGGGGTGCCCCCCTTGTGACCCAGGGGAGGGGGGTGGGGAGGGGTTCTAATGGGGCCTAAATTGTACATTTTTATCTTCTTCTTGAGAACCCCATTACCCATTTTCACCAAACTTTTCAGGTAGCATCCCTAAGGGGTGAGGATCTCAATTTGTTAAAATGGGCACCGTGCCCCACCCAGGGGGCCCCTAGGGGGCCCAAACACCCAAAATGAAGGAATCTTTAAAAATCTTCTGTAGAATCAGAAGTTATAGAGCTAAGATAATACTATGAGTGAGTACATTTATGACTGTAGTTTCAAGTTTGTTCATAGGAGATCCAGGGGTTCCCCTTTTGGGGGCAGGGGTGGGGGGGGGGGGGGGTGGTTGGGAAGGTCCAAATGGGGGCCTGAATTGTACATTTTCATCTTCTTCCTGAACACTTCATAATGGATTTTCGTCAAACTTGGCAGGTAGCATCCCTAGGGGGTCAGGATCTCAATTTATCAAAATGGGCACCATGCCCCACCCAGAGGGCCCCAGGGGGTCCCAATCCCCCCAAATTAAGGAATCTTAAAAAATTTGGGCCCTTATTGTACATTTTCATCTTCTACATGTACTTGAGAATGCCTGGTCAAATTTTGGTAGAGCTGTGAATAATTTAGATTAGTGACTGCGTGAAAGGTGAACTTGCGATACTCAGGTGAGCGCTAGACCCGCGGGTCTCTTGTTTTTTTCATTATTTCTTTATTGTATCTTTCACTTGTTTGTTTCTTCATTTGTTTTTTGTATTCTTCACTGGCTTTCTGTAATTACATGTAATTGTAAGCGTGACTTTCAAGCACATTTTGGTCCGAGCCGAGGCGGCGGGTGTCTCCTTCGACAAATACTTTTGAGTGATTTCCCTGACCAGGCATGACCTGTTGGTGACTTCCATGTGTGCTAAAGGATGGCAGACAGGTGTCAGGCCGACTGAGAGGGATTGCTGGTGCAGCCGGTTGTCTCTCCTCCTCGGAAAGTGTTCCCCCTCCAGAGAGCCGCAGCTGACACCTCTCCGCCGCCATCAATAACGCTGGCTCTAAAAGCGATCGGAGGACGACCCTCCCTCTTTTTCCGAGGGATTGTGTGTCGGACTGGCCGGTCGGTGGAGCATTTGACGCATGCGTGTATGTTTGCGCATTTGATGCATGCTTCTTTTCTTTTTTGTCAGTGCGTTGAGTTTCGATAGGGAGGAAGAGAAAGGTAAAGGGGCAAAGAGAGGCGTGCGGCCAGAGGAATGGGAACCCAAGAGAGGATAGTGATGGGAGGGGGAGAAAGAGGAACATGACCTCAAGGAAAAAAAGAGATGTTAGGGATGAACATTAATGATTGATGTTTGTTGGCTGATGGGGGGGGGGGGGGGGGGGACAGATCGGGAAAGAGGAGAGAGAGAGAGAGAGAGCATGTCAACGAGAAAACAAAGATTAGTGATATGAGATTAACATGAGTAAATGTGGGAGTAAGAGTAGTGGAATGAAACACGAGTTATCGAAGGAAAATGACGGGCAGGAGAGTGCTCATCAAATATGAGTGTGTCAAGGATAAAGAGAGGTTTTACCGGGAAGGAAATAAAAAAAAAAAAAAAAAAAAAAAACCAGAAGAGAATACTGAAGCGTAAAGCATTGCAGGTGGATCTGGGCATTTTCAAGGTAAAAGGGTCAATTTCAAGGATGTCAAGTTATTTTCTGTTTCCAATGTGCATTATCCCCCAATGCAATAAGATCTTCAAGAACACTTAACCCGTTGAGGACGAGTCCCGAGTATACTCGGACAAGTGTCTATGGGAAATGCGTGTTGTAGCAAAATCAAACCGTCCTCAACGGGTCAATGAGGGATAGCTTTGCCCCTAAATTTGCGTAAAACACGCAGCCTGTTGGAATTTATGCTAAAGTAAAAATTTTGGGGAGAAGATGCGTAATGCTAGACTGACATCTATGTACTAACATATGAAGGTCAAATAATAAATATGCATTGAAAACTTGTTTGTTTTTTCAACTGAATGGCCCAATAATGATAAGAAAAGATCGTAACAGCCCTCAAATTCTATTGAACACTATATATATTTTGTACCATTTCTAAACCTAGTGGTGAATGTATGTTACGTTGACTGACATAACTGTCGCTATGAATCTGTCATGCCCTTAGGATTTAAGGGCTTTTATTATCTTTCTATTAAATCAATGTCAGTCCATTCAGCTGAAAAACATTACATTTAAAGTTCGCCCCAAACCTTTCATTATGGCGTAAATTCTAATAGATTAATTGTTTTAAAACAATTTTGGGCAAAGTTGTCTCTCATTAAAGTGTTCTAAAAGATCATTATGTATAGGGGGGTAATGCACATAGAAAACAGAAAATAATCCAACATCCCTGAAATATACTCTTTTACCTTAGAAAATCCATCTGCAAGAAAGACTGAAAACAGGGAAGAGAACACAGAAAAAAAAAACCAGAAAATACCAGCAAAGGTATAGCCACCAACTGACAAGACTTGCGTGAGAATAGTTATGTCAAACCGTATTTCCAGGAAAATTAGGTTGTTTTCATGTCACTTCTGTCATGTTGAAAGCAACCGTATTTCCCAGTCTGTGTGAACTTTCTCATATTTCAAATGGATGACTGCTGCTTTTCAAGTGCAGATACAACAACTAATATAAAAAAGGACCCCTCCCCCCCTCAAAAAAAAAAAAAAAAAAACAACCCAGAAAACATGGAGGGTAGAGGAAATTTTGTCAGAAGAGCGAAACCGATCCCACATGGTGACATTTTCCACGAACCACTTCTGATATGGGGGAGGTGGTGGGTGTACAGTGTATACTATCGACCTCGCGAGCGTACGTAAAACATTGCACGAGCATTTATTGCATGCTTGGGCATGCCGATGGAGGGGGTATTACACGTTTGGATTTTTTTTTTTCGAAATGGGAAATGACCTTTTAACATTTCTAGCATGCTGTCCACCCTCTTTACTGTCCACCCGGCGACATTTTCTCCTTTTTCGTTTTTGTCTACTCGCCAAAACACGTCACAACAAATCCGATCGCTTCGGTCACAAGACATTATTTATCCAGGCGCGGGCAGCGGTCGACGCAATGTCGCACCCATCAGAACTCGAATGGCAGCTGGGGGTGGCAAGTGACTTATTTTGATGATTGGTCGTGACAAAAATAGTTTCTCACTCCACCTTGGAGGCGCTGCTTTGACATAAGGATGAAAAACGCTGTCCCCCGAAGTTGCGTGTAGTACCTGTTCCATTCGGGAAATGAATGAAGAAGCCATCAATTGGCATTCGTAGCTGAATCTCTCTGCGTCATATGAATGTGTGAGCTCTGGTCCATAGATTAGAGACAAGCTGACTAGAAAGCCATTTCTGTGGATGCATGCTTTGTCCTGTCATGTACATTCTTGGTATTCTTCCAGGCCATTGGATGTTCAGGAAACTCACAATATTTTTGTGTTACACTGAAATTGCATACAGCATGTATTTCTAATGTTGCATGCAAGTAATCTGTTTTGTTATACATTTTTTTGTTTGGTAGGCCTATTACTTGAATCTCATACAAGTATCTTTGCTTTAAATCATTTCCATATTTTCTTCGCTTTGGAATACCTTCAATGTAGTAAAGATGTTAAATGACAGTGAGTCATTTATTTTACTAAGGAAATCAATAAGTTTCATTCATAAAAAAAAAAAAAAAATTGCATGTGTGCTGAAGTTGATTACAAGAGCTTGCTGGAGTTCTGTTTATATTACATACATGTAAATCTGGAATGCTAATATGTTACATTTATGCTGAATGTGTGTTTGTAACTTTATGTATGCATGTATTCCATAAAGGAAACTATAAATCTGTCTATGGTCGAATGCTGGTGAGTTATTAATACCAATTGTACAGATGCATGTGGAGAAACCTCAATGGCATCCCATCTCTCTGTCTCAGTAGCACTTTTTGATCATTTTTTAATTAACAGTTTAAGGTTATTTTGTGTATTTTTGTTGATGAATGTCACAAGAATTTGGATAATAAAAAGATTTGTTGACCCCCGCATAAGGAGTGTAACATTGTACTACGGGTACTTCTTTCGAGAATGCCAGCTGTTGAGCTATCAATAGGATCCATGCACTGTAATTACAATATTACCCAATGTCATGTTTGCATGTGTGTGTCGTTCCAGAGCATTGAAACGCCAGGGTCACCCCTCGGGAGGAGGTCGCGTAAGAGCCTGCGCAGCAAGAGCCGCAAGAAGGTCCACCAGCGGGCCTACACCATCGACGTCTCCACTCTGTCAATAGGGGGCAGCATGCAGGATGGAGACACCAACAGCTGCGTGGGAGTGGGCGGCCAGCTTGACGTCAACGAGAACGGAACGGTCAAGGGCCCACCATTGGTGGATGTCTCAGTCAGCAGTGAGTGACGCAGAGAAATGATGTGGCAAGACTTGCGCTGTTTGTGATCTTCGTACACGAGCAATTTCAATCTGTGTTTCATTTGTAATCAGCCTAGTCAGGACTGTCTGTATGTGCTATTAAAACAGCTTGTCAGTAAGTGCCCTTCAATACCTTTCTAAGTTTGGCTCCATCCACGAAGGGTGCCAGAAATTAGTTTTTCTCTAAAAATGACTTTATCACAAGTACTGCTGCGAAGAACATTTTTGGAAATCAATAGATGGTTCTCAATGCTGTTTGGTAGCCGGGCAAACTAACTTAGTTTAGTGATATCAAAACCTATCAGTTTAGATTTCCTATATAACACTATAGTTAGGGGAGTTTAAAGCCAGGAAAAATTCTCTATTAATCAAAAATTGCCCCCATGTTTTGTGAATCACAGCCAGGCCAAATAATGTTCCTCCTGATTTGAAGGGAAACCCATCCAGCTTCTGCTTTGTATGGATTTTTTTTTTCTTAAAGCAAATTCATCCTCATCAACTGTAAACTCACTGCTTGTATGAAATCTGCACTTACTTTATGATATCCCAAAGTTATCTTTTGTACCATTTGTATGATTGGTGAAAAAAGGCAAAGAAATATCAAGATGTAGTTACAGAAGTGAGCCATCGAACCCACTGCCCATTGTTACCAAATAAATCCTTCACCAAAGTCTGTGGGAATATCAGAACTGCACAGGGAGCACTATGTTTCCTTTAACCCTTGACTGCCAATTTGCACACACACTGGACTACTTTCTTTACTGATTGGCACAGGTATATGAAAACTAACACTGTCAATGAGTAGATATTACCTGATCCCCCCTTATCCCTACAACTTGTATAACCTGATACAATATTGACATAGAGAATAGTAGCAACAGGAGAACACTTTAATTTCCTTAAAGGAGACCTCCGGATGATTTTCAGATGTTTACATTTGAACAACTATAAATTAGTTATACTGAGGACAGAGTTTCAGAATTTGTGATGATTGGGATGAAGAATAAGAATATTTTCAAAATTTAGAACAAATTGCAATAAACAAGGATGATGACATGGCCGAGTCACCATAAGAATGCATGAGTTGGGGCTCAAGGAAGCAGAACAAAAGAAGAAGGCATGCATAGATTATACACAGTTGAACTCGCAAGCAAGCGGTATTGTAATGGAATTACACTGCTACATTTCTGAAATATGTGAATCTCCTATGTCATCATCCTTGTTCAGTGTAATTTGTTTAAGGTTTTTCACAGTACTGTTTCTCTGCTCAAGAACCACAATAAATTCCACAAATCTATACATGGAGTTGTCAATTTATGTACTACATGATGTGAAATTATGAAAATTGTCTGGAATTCCCCTTTAATGAACCTGTCATATGCCTTAGACCATACCCGTACATATAACTTGGCAAGATTTGTCATCAGCATTTAGGTACTTCCTCCAAACGTGACCATATTAGCCAGCCCATTTTGGGCATAACAGCATGCCTCAGACATACAGGAAGGCCATAGTGACACAGTACTAGGGAATCTACATGTACGTGGTGATGGTGGTGCAGACAACACAGTATGCTGTCAGTGTTAAGAATCCGTGATCTACTGACTCTTTACCGTAATTTCTCAATGTCATTTCTTGTAACTATCAGAAATGTTAAGATGAACCATGTCTGATAGTTTCATGGAATTTCAAAGCTTATTATGGAAGAAAAGTAACTAATTTTATTTTAAAAATATGCAGATTGTGGGTTTGTTAAATTGTCACTCCAACCAGTACTGTAGGTGTACCTGGGTATCTGACCATGAGAATTAAGCTCCAGACATCTGTGTCAGTCGACAAAGAGAGCACTCCAGTGGACATGCCAACCACTGAAATAGCACAATCGGGGTCAATCAAGAAATCCCTCAAAAACTAGAGGAAAATTCCAGAAAATCTTACCAGTAAAGAAAATTGATGAAACCATTCAAATTGTTCTGTACGTAAACGTGTACTTGTTGATTTTATATGTATATGTATATGCATGCTATATGTAAGAGCCATTAGTTATTCAAAACAAAGTCAAACCCATTGTTGGAAACTTTGATGTAAATAATTCTTGTGATAATTATAATAATAATAATAATAATAATAATAATAATAATAATAATAATAATAATAATAATAATAATAATAATAATAATAATAATAATAATAATAATAATAACAATTAAAAAAGATAATAATAATGATTATAATGATAATAATATAATGATGATAATAATGATAATGATAATAATAATAATAATGATAATGACAATGATAATAATAATTATAATGATAATAACAACAACAATAATAATATTATTTACCTAATCATTATCATTATTCATGAATCATGTGGGGCTATTATTAATCATTTTTCATTCCTACGATGTCCATCCTAAAGATGACGACTCTATGCTTCCTGTGGGCTCCAGTGACGAACCCACCCTGCCCTCAGAGCATGAGATCTTTGGTCGGAAGAGGAGCAGTTCCTCCATTGGCTGCGATGGACAGAGGTCTCTGACGATGAACAGCAATTTGTCTTTCATTGGTAAATTTTTACTCACTTGGTGTGTGTTTTTTTTTCGTCGTTTGTCCCTTTCTTTTTGTGTGTGTGTGTGTGTGTGTGTGTGTGTGTGTGTGTGTATGCTTTATTACTGGTGATAAAAGATAAACAATGTGAGCTTTTACTCCTTTTACATCTGAATTAAATTGTTCCGTATGGGAACCTTATGGCCTGCGAATGAAGTCTATGAGCATTTTAGAATTCAGTATGGAATGGGTTAAGCTCCTACTCCTTAATCTGCAATGTTGTGAGTGTTTCAATTCAAAACTTGCATATAAGCAAATTCTGGCAATTGTTCTGTCTTTTTGGTATACTCTATACTTAACTGATGTACTATATGTATGTATCACAGCATCAAGAAATTATCAAACTCACTGTGAGCTTTATTCTTAGGAGAGTTATGAATGATAATGGATTTCTGTCAATGCAAGTCTTATAGATAGTCTTGAAATCTGCATTGTACGGGATAAAGTGATTCTCTGGAATTTCTCAGACATTTTAAAGTGTCAAATGTTTTTATTTCCCACCCTGTAGAATTTGTGGAGCTGTTCAAGTCGTTCAGTGTCTGTTCCCGGAAGGATCTGAAGGATATCTTTGACACCTACGCCTCGCCTTACAGCACCAGCAGAGATGGATCCAGGGACCGACAGCCCGAGATCTATCACCATGGCAACAGGTCCGTTTCCCAGGTGGAGGAGACGAGCTTCATTGGTGTTGGAGGTGAGGAGAGTGCCCCCCCAGCTTTTCCTAGAATAGAATCTTAAGACTTAAGTATACAGAAAGAGTTTATTCCACAGAGAATCATATACTATTTTGAGAGACAGCAGTGAGGCATAAGAAAAAAAAAAGCAGTGGGTATTGAAGCAAAGCTGGACAAATGCTCGAAAAGATTTGACCTTTTCGCATCATAGGAGAACAGTGAAGATGATGAACTGACCCAAAATGGTCTCAACTCTCCTGAATATGTTTGCCTAATGTCATGCAATGTTTACAATTTTATTGTTATTTATTAGTTTGATGAGAAAGGGAGTACTTCTCCCATTGATGAATTTACTCTCTGTGAATCGTGATGATAGAGGATGCTGAAATTGTTGTCATGACAACAGTAGACACCTGTTACAGAGCTGTCATCTCATGTCAGTGAAGTATTAGAATGACAAAGAGATTAAAATTTGGGAATGACAGCTCCTTGGACTTGCAGTCTTCATTCGGTACCTTCAAATGTTCTGCCAGATATAATGCAAAGGTGGTGGCACCTACACAGTATGAAGATAGGCAGTAATAAATTTCACTTCCCAACTACAAACATGTTGTAACTGTGTAAGATGACAGTACCACCACGACTGTCCTCTAATGTTCTTTGAATGTTAGCGCTCTTTCCCAGTCCCCATAACCCACTGTTTACAGGAACTAGGTGTACCATGTATCAAACCCCTAAGGGCTTGCTGACTTTCAGAATCAATGGGTTAACCCGTTGAGGACGGTTTGATTTTGCTACAACACGCATTTTCCATAGACACCTGCCCGAGTATACTCGGGACTCGTCCTCAACGGGTTAAGGTAAAGGGATTCTAGTAACTAGGAAGGTGTTATGTGTGTTGCATAACTTGTCATTCTATGCAGTAGCAAACACTTTCCTTTGTGAGACCATGCGTAATGCAGGGCTCGACACTAATGGTGGCCCGGTGGCCCAGGGCCACCAAAAACGCACGTCGGGCCACCAAAATTTCAGAAAGGAAGTATTTGGTGGCCTGATCGGGCCACCAAAAAAGGTCGGATGTATGCCTTTGGGCCACCAAAAATAAAAGTTAGTGTGGAGCCCTGCATAATGTATTTGCATATGAAGGCTGCCATCTTTTAAGTATGTCGATATTAAAGGAAAAGTTGTGATCTTACTAGTGTATGTCAAGATTTGACATTTTCATCCGTAAACATGACATCCACATAGTACATACATTATGAAAGTAATGAAAGAAAGTTTCTATTTCTAATAGTGATAGTAGGAAATTCAAGAGCATGTGTTTAAATTCAAAGGGTGTTTGAAGTACATCATTTACTGATCGATTCATTGAATGTGATTTTATGTAGTTGATTTACATGTAGTTCACTTCAAAAAAGCTTTCGATCTTGTTCTCCTTGCAGTGGTCTCACGTGTCAGTGAACACATTTTACCAGTATGTAAAATTGTAGGAGGTGGTTTGAGATAGCAGAGATCAAATAATTGGACTGATGTAAGCCTCTGGTACATTCCTAAGTATAAGCCTATATGCAGTGTAGGTAGCATATTTTCATACCATATGTGACCCTGCACCACAAAACAAAGAAAAAGTCGCCAGACATGAATTTTTAGTTAAGGGCAGATTCTGAAAGAGCAGACTTTAAGCTTTATAATGGTGTATAACTCAAATCAAATGGACTTTTCGAAACTATCTAAATATTGGAAAGAAAGCACAAACTCAGGGAAAGTGTGAACTGAGAAAAGAGGCTCTGAAGTACAGTGTCTATTCAAGCGCCTAATCTTTACCCAGCCGTGCTGGCTGTGTGACGAATGGGACAAAAAACAGGAAGTAAACCACCAGAGTAACAACAATGAAGGGATTATCAGATTAAACTGAAATTAGGCATGCCTCATTAACACATTCTGTCCGTAAGTAAAGCCAACTTTCAAAGCAGTATCATTATCCTTTCAAAAGTTATTAGAGTCAAAAGTGAAGAGTGTGTACAAGGTTTTTTAGAAATGATAAGGGAACTCTAAAGACACACCTAATCACACTATTCTACCGAAAATGTTTCGAGATAAACTGCTAAAAAAACACACTTTCCTGCCCGCTTTATGATCCCAAATTTTAGCATAATGTAAAAGAAGACTTGCTCTTTCAGAAAATATGAAAAAGTCAAGATCGGCTAGGTTGACCCATTTCACTTATTTTCAGTCCTCACACAAAATCAGTGTGTGCGACTTTTTGTTCGTTTTGTGATGCACGGTCACATATATAACAGCATAATAATGTATATTTTCTCTGTTCTGGTCTCTCCTCCCATTACCCCACCCCCACCCTTCCCTTCATGCACCGTATTACGCAATCCAACTTTCCCTACACACAACGACCTCCGTGACGTTTGTCAGTCATAAGCCTTACCCGCAACTCTTTCCCACCGCTGGTGCCCGACTCCACCCGCCGGGTGACCAACGCCATATCGGCGGCTAGCGTCCAGACCAACAGCTCGGGCACCCAGTCGGTCACCTCCCACGTGGTGACCCTGGAGCGGCTCAAGCAGTTCCTGACCACCAAGCAGGGCATGGCGGAGATCACGGACGACGAGGTCAACGAACTTATACAGGTCAGTGAACCTTACATTCACTTCGTGATATCAATGTTGAGATCATCTTTTGCAAAGTCCTCACCAATTCCACAAGATATCTCATTGAAAATAATTCATCACTTTCCGTCGGGAAACACAAAGATTGTAATAAAAACAGAGTGACAGATAGAAAAAGTTTGATAAGCTCACTATGAACTTTTAGCGTGCAAAGATGAAGAAATATGTGAGGCAGATTACTTGAGAAACAAAATAGAAAGAAAGGGAGAGAGAGATAGAAAGTTAGACACATGCAAACACATCGCTGTGATTTGTTCATATACCCCATTGATACAGGTCATTTGGAATGCTCTAGAAGCACTCTAAACTCTGTGTGAACAGACAAAGTGGCTCTGTGATGTGCTTTAAAAGTTGTGCCCCTCTCAAGGATAGGTTCAGGAGCGCTCCTGAAATGCTCTAGGTCCTGCATAGCGGGTCATCAATATTTGGAGCAATTCAAAAGTAGTATACAGCGTACATTGTTCATATGTGAAGTTTCCTTGTGCTTGAAGGTTGCCATAGCAGTTATACGTACCTCTCTCAGCTGATTTGTGTTAGGTCTTGATGGGCCATGACTCTCTGTACGAACAAACTCAAGGGGCTGAAGTCACAGAGCTTCTGGAGCACTTCTGTGCCAAACTTTGTGTCTAAATGTGATAGAAAAACTTGTACATCAAATGGTAAAATGTTGCTTCTGTGTGAGTAGGGTTCAATACTTTAACCAATGCATTCGTTCTTGTGTGACATCGAGAAGTTGAGTAGGGGATGTTAGCTTCTTTTTTTTTTTTTTCAGCCAGCATACATGTGTACACCTATGAAGTAGATTGCAGCTTGCCATTCTACGTTGAAGAGCAGATATTTCAACTCTGAGAAACCGGTGCGTGAGATAAAACTGCAAAATGATTACAAATGGAAGGACAACATGAAAATATGAGAAAATGGGGAGAGAGAGACAGAAGACTCTGCAGTGTGATTGTAGATTAAACCAAAAAAACAAAAAGCAAAAACAAAAAACAAAAAGCAAACAAACAAATAAACAAACAACATTGATTTCCAGAATGAGACCAATTGAGGTGAGATGGTGATGTTATTGTAATTTGAGCTGGCCACGGCGGTTTGGGCTGCATGCTCAGAGCGGGCACATGTAATGCAATTCTCCATGTTTATCGAATTGTTCCTGTTTGCATGTAAAATGAGCTCAAATCTGAACCGCACAGTGAAGCAGCAGCAGAGAGTGGGGGGGGGGGGGGGTAATGTAAGGGAGGAAGGGAGAAGAAAAAATGGGGAAACAAGCTATATTTGGAGGGGGAAAAAATGATCTCAGAAAAAAAAAAGAAGAAGAAGAAGCTGCTCATGGTGCCTCCAGCCCTATACGTCAAACGTTGTTGAGGTGTCCAAGCGTTTTAGAAATAATTGATGTGATAAATGTGTTGTTTTGGCTACTGTGCCCCCGAATACTGCCGGAGCGTTGAATAAAACATGCCTCCCCGCCCTTCCCTGCCGCAGGAGGAAACAGATGTAGAGAGCCAAGGACAAATGAGCTTATGGGCACAGAGACAGATGAAGCGGCACTTGATTTGATACGATTTGATTTGATTTGATGTAATCTGATTTGATTGATTTGATGTAATTTCATTTTTGATTTGATTTGATTTGTGTTCCAAGGTTTTTGATTTTCTGCAGCTGGCTTAAAATCTAGAGTGTGAGGAAAGGATTTTTAGATGGTGATTCTCACACCCCCTCCCCCCGCCCCTCCCCCCTCCTTCCATGCCCCAGCTGAAAACAGGCATCGGTTGGTATGTTTGAATAATGATGGGTGAATGATTTAAAGGGAAGGGGGGGGGGGTGAGGAAATAGATACACAAAAGAAGGACTGGATGTACACCTTGATTATAGGAAAGGTAATATATGTACCTTGACCATCCTGTTACATGTAAGAGATGAAAAGTAAAAAAAAAAAACATTTTCATATGCGGAAATTGCAAAATGGACCATTGCAGTCACTAGGGTGAATTGAATTGAATTGAATTGAAAAGGTGTTTTATTCATCAATATTCATCGCAGCCCGGAGGCTGAATTACAGACATTGTTAACAAAGGGCCATGAATACATTAAAAATTCACACAAGATACAGCGTGGCAATGAAAAAAGAAATGCATAGAACAAAAAAAAAAAAAAAAAAAATCTTATTCATTTTAACCGTTGCACAATGAGATCAACCTATAATACAAAACAAAAATAAATATTTTTGTTTATTTATTTAGGGTGTGATTTAGAGAGGGCATATGATTTTATCCTTTTATCAAAGCAATTTTTTGTTGTTGTTGGACTGTGACAACACAGTCACAAGGTAAAATCTCATACCAGATAACCAGTCAGGCACAAATCAATTTTCACTTTAGGGAGAATCTAATTCCTCATTAGTTTTGGGGTCTGGATAATATCATTTCTTGACTAATTGCACATTGGTTTGGTGATAAAAGGGTGGAGAATTTGGCTTATTTTTTATTTGTATGCAGTGACAGGCTCGACATCTGTTCCTAAAACTTATGGTCTCCTAATATTTTTGTTCTGTACCCAACTTTAAAAATTTGCACAAAAACTTAATGTTTTGCTTCATTTCATTGTGTGTAACTTTCATGAAACAAAAAAACAAACTAAAAAAATACTAAATTGCAAGCTGCAAAAGAGATGATAAAAACATTTTGTGTAGGAGGGAAAAGAAAGATAATAAATAGGTTTGTGTTAACTATGGCCAAACATGCAAAACATAACAAACACAAAATTTAAACTTTTAAGAGATGGCATGATCGTCATAGAGGGCCATTATGATTAATAAACATTCATATGAATACTTGTTGACAGATTGGAATTGGGACTGCATCCAAGCTAAATTTAGACTACATCAACAATCTTCTGTATGTCACACTGCCTTTGAGGGAGTAGAGAATTTTAGAAGCCACCCACAGAAGCAAAAAGACCCCCAGGAATGGAAAAAGGAAAAGAAAATGGGGGGGGGGGGGGGAAGAGGGAGAGGCAGGGAAAAAGTTGATTGAGGTGGAGTAGACCATTCAGGTGTGAATGGAAAACATGTTTTATTTGCCATTTCTGATTCTGTCCTGCCCACGGGTGCAAATGGTCATGCAAGCGTGTTGGCCAAGGTTTCCCTTGCTGGGAGTGGTGAAGGGATTAAAGGGGGGGGGGGGGGGATGGGGCTAAACAGGGGCAGGCAATGCATGACTTATTGGCACATCTGGGTGTCTGAACCAATGCTGTATCCCCCGACAAGCCTGTTATTCCAGTAGCCACAAAAGCAAGCTATAGTGTACGGCAAAATAAGGAAATCAGAATCAAAGAATTCCTTCCACCCATCCTAAGGTCAAAGGATTGAATTCTTATACCCTCATTTAGAATCATTCGTTTTCTTAAGTTTCCTTTCTTGTTCTCCCCCCCCCCCCCCCTGTAGAGAGCTGATGAGTGAACAGACATGCCTGTGTACTTTCCAGACCCCTCCTTTTCTTTGATCTCGTACATGTAGTCATGTTGTTCTATCATTTGACGTTCTATCATTTTGATGCTTTGATGTTTAGCTTTCTCGGTTGTCATCACATTCAAGAAATACAAGTTTGTGATTTGATTTTTATTAGGCCAGCAAAATTCGGGAGAGCTTATTTGAAAAAGAGAAAAGAAAGATATATTACTGTTTGTTTTAAGTGCAAGTGGCTTGTTAGTATTTTCTGTGTAAACACGCTAATCATCTCACCAGAACAATTCAAGATGCATAGTTTGTTCATCACCAAGACCTTCAGCTTGGCCCAGTATTGACAGTAAGGCATTTTAGCATTAGATTTTTCCCCTTTCAAAGTAAATACAAGTAGCTACAAAGTTGATATGGAAATTGACCACTGCATCTCAAAGTCTGCTAATCAAGGTGTTTGGTTGTGCTGTAGTATCTCAGAAAAAAAGTGAAAGAGAACAAATTAAAGGTAAAGAAAAAAGATTAGAATGAGAAATTCAAAATCAATAGTGGTGCAGATGTCTTACGTTCCACAAAGGGTGGTGACAGTATGTTCAAATTGATCGCATTGTCATTTGTACTCATGTACATGTATATTGTTTGCTGGAAATAAATGTCATTGAACGGCACTGAACTGACATGGATTGGAAAATAAAAAAAATGCTCTCATTGTTAAGCTTGCATTTCACCATGTGCAGTGTACTTTAAAAAAAAAAAATTATGAATATGCCTTCAAATTTCTTTCAGAGTCAATGACTTAAAACTGCAAAACAAAAATCTCGAACAAAATTGAATTTCTAAGCCAAACATGTTATAACCATTGAGAAAAGAACTTTTTATGCCACCCACCCCCTCCACCATTACCTACAAGAGATGCAATAAACACAGATCATGCACTAAGATGTAGGGAAAAGAAGGAAATCTGTTAGATGAGAGTGCTGAGCCAAATGTAGTTGACATTTTGCAGTCGCTAAGGACATAAGCTGGAGGGCAACGGTGATGTATTATCCAATTTCAGCATATGCTGGTGGTCGGGAATTCAAGATTGATGTTACAGCTTAGCCAAAAAAAGAAGAGAATTAAAAGAAAAGAAAACTCTTCCAAGATTTATTGTCAATAGGGAGGAGATGAAGGGGGAGGAGAATTGTGGAGAAAGGTTATCATGTGAAGAAGAATGAAAGGCATGTTTTAGAAGAGTGCTTAGAGGGGAGAACAAAATAAAAGTGAAAGGTGAACCCGTATTGTGGATACACTAGGGAGAGTTTGGATTTAATGGTACCACGCTGTCGTTTCAGGGCAGTTTTAATCTGTGAAGTCCTGGGAAATCTGGCTTCAGATACCATGATTGTGTCATCATTGAATTACCACCTTTTACGTTTCAATGTGTATATATATGTTATTGAGAGAAAGGTTCATACAGTGTATGGCTAAATTCACTAATACTGCACAAAGTGGAAAGAAATATGCAGAAGTTTCCCGATTTTAGAGACAACTAGGAACCTCTGTGTCTTAACCCTAACTAGGCTGGGGGGGGGGGGGGGCCTCGGAGGCCCCCCCCCCGACGTTCCGCGCGATGTATCGCAATCGCAAAAAGCTATCGCCGCGACGTTTCATGACTTTTTTCTTTCGAGTCTCTCGCATCTTTTGACACCAAATTTGCGACGCCCGGGCACGCGGTTCCGAAGTTACGCATGAATATGTACATGCATGTCAGACCAAAAATTGCTAAAAAACGTTAATTCGTGTACAATTTCAATGCAAACTGTGCTTACAGGCAAATTTCATAAAAGCATGATTATTTTGGTGTTTTATTGATTAAAATCAATGAATAACACATTTTCTTGTTCGGAGCGATGTCGTTGACAAATTTCATCGAAAAAACAATGAAAAACATAAAGTCGAAAAAACAAAGAAATACGTAAGAAATTCCAAAAAACAATAAAATACTTAAGAATTTTTTCTGATATCACAATTTTTTTATTTACATTAGCTAAGGACACTAAATAAAATATTTACACAAAAAATGTGCCTGTTTTGAGCTTTATTTTGTTATTTATACCAAATAGTCTGATTTTATGCATCATCATGCATAAATTAGCATAATTTAGCATAAATGATGATTTTTTGAAAAAATGACTTCATGGTATTTTAGATTACATCATAGGCAATGTGTCTGCCAATTTTCGTCGCGATTGCGCGGTCGATGGCCGAGATCTGGAGGGGGGGCCTGGGAGGCCCCCCCCCCCCCCCCCCCGGCTCTATCAACTACCTAAATAGCCCGGCCTAGTTAGGGTTAAAATGTGCTGTGCCTATGAAAGATTTTGTTATAAATAAAACAAAATTGCAAGATTTGTGAAAAATATGCAAAGGAAACATACATTGTACATTACACTGTACCTTAACATAAAGCATGAGCAATGAGTAGTTAAAAGTCATCACCAAACCAGATGTGTGAAGTTTATCTTAAAGTTCATGTATCCCTTTTGCAACCCTAAAAATAAAGAGTCCTTTCATATTAAACTGGTATATTGAAAAAGTAGGTACTTCAGACTTTTCTTCAGAATAATGAAACTAAATACTTCTTCTATGATTGAGAGAGAAGCAATAGTATAGACTTCCAGTGAATACATTTGGACTCCCGAAATAAATTCCAACCGTAATTCTAAGCACAAAGGGGGAGTGTAGTCTCAAGTGACATGGGGTTTGTTTATCATTTCTGTTTTAAAGATTATGAGGTGTATTACTGTAAGATTTCAGACATGATGTTTGTTAGAAGACATCATCCTCCAACCATGCAAAATTTTGTGATGTTTGCCATATGGTTAATACCCAACTTTTAGTTTCTCTTCTGTATGCTGTGTGTATCAAATGTTTTGCGGTAGTTTTGTATCTGCCATTTCTTAGTTCAGTGATTATTCACAAAATAAAAACACCACAATGTGTCGCCTCTCATAGAATAAATGCAGTATACATCATCTTTCAAGATGGGAGAATATCACAGACTTTGATTCTGAGAAAAGGATGACAATGACCCATATTTTAAATCAACTGGCAAAAAATACCATTTAAGCCATAACAAAGAAAAAAATAACTGTCCACGTGGATGAGCAGTAGTTAATATTTCATCAAGAAATGAGGTAAAGCTGATTATTGAAATCAAGTCAGCTCCACTTGAAATAGGGCAAAGTCTCTCTTCCTCCTCCTCCTCCTCCTCCTCTTCCTCCTTTTTTTAAATTGTTCCTCACTTCATGCTCATCTCGTGATGCGGATGGAGTGCTTGCCACCTGGGAATTTTTCTCCAGCCGAGGACATTCCGTGCTAAATCAGGCAGACTAGTGCTTCCAATGCCGACAACAACCATGCAAGGGCAGCAAACGCAAACGTTTCGCAGACTCGCTGCCAGATTTGATCTGTCCTTGACATTTTGGATAATGTGCACCTTTACTCCAATTCTGCCCCACCCCCCTTACCTGTTACCCCCCCCCCCCCCCCCCCACCCTGTTTTGTTGTTTTTTTAATGAGTTAGTCTTTTGTGACTGTGTGTAGTGTTCAGTTGAAGTTTCCTGTCGTTCAAACATGTATGCATAGTTTATGTATTTGTGAATGTAGTGCATTTTGTGTGGATGTGAATGTCTATGTACAACTTGTACACGTATGTGTGTGTGTGTACATGCATGTCTATGAATGTTTGATTTGTTTGGATGTGAGTTTGGGGACTTCAAAACACTGAAGAAGGTACATTTACCTCAACTGTATCTACGAATGTATTATGAACTTTGATATATATATATATATATTATATATATGTATATATATATATATATATATACATACATGTATATAGTGTAAAAACAGTCGTATAAACACCGCAGGAGCCAAAAAATTGAACTGACGTTTCGGTCAAAGACCTTTATCAAAATAAATCTGACCATAAACAATTTGATGTAAGAAACTAAGAAGACGCACAAGTTTCTTACATCAAATAGTTTATGTTCAGATTTACTTTGATAAAGGTCTTTGACTGAAAGGTCAGTCCAATTTTTTGGGCTCCTGCAGTGTTTATACGACTGTTTTTACACTTGATATCTACTTACTACACACCGACGCACAACTTTCATATTTTGATATATATATATATAGATATATAGATATATAAAAACAGTGACTCATTCTGTCCTGCTGTATTTTGTTGTAGTTTTCTGCAGTAAGAATGATAGTGTGAAGTGCAGTATACTTGTCACTTTATTCATGGAGAAAGACAGGGATAGGTACCCATAAACACATAATTATGAACAATAGCATATAGATATGATTTGCATACCTTGAGACCAACAGAAATCTTCTTGAGCATATGAAGACATTTACTTCCAGTCGTAGGATATTTATATCATATTGGATGGCTAGATGAAAGCAATATTGGCCCTCACGAGTGCAATATTCCCTGGTATTCCATGAATTAATGCCATCCAATATAATTATCATCATCTACAATCAAATAGAGCAAGCATAAACTGCACAAAAATACAGGGCTTCTGCTGGTCTTTGAAGTTAACTCGGCTGTCACATTCCATTGCCAAAAAGGGGAAGCCCCTAAAACTGCGCGTATAAAGCAATAAAGCAACTAGCAAGATGTTTGCACGCTTGAGATGTAACAAAATAACGCGCACTAGTAGCAAGCGTTTGCACACTCAGCAAGCGCTCGTGCAAAAGATGAGACAGAATATGGTGTGATCTTGAACACCCAGTAACAACGGTAGCCTATGGGGAATTAATACGTTGGTCTATGCATTTCGTTCAATATGCTCTGATATTGAACGGTAAAAATTGAGTGCACCACAATACGCGTTTTTAATGCACCGCTAAAACGTCCTATACAGATGATAATTGAATAATATTGAATGAAAGCACTGAATCAGATGTAGAAGCCACAGCATTGATACAAATTTTCTTTTGGATATAGGATAAGGACATTTTTAATGGTATAACTGATGAAATGTCAGCATATCATTAGTATGACATGCAAGAGGACCCAGCAAGAGGTTGTTGGTCATGTGTATACAGTCTGTACACCCTCTATTGCATTCTCCTTATCAGTTTGGAGCTGAAAAGAGACTCAACATTTTATCTTACTAGAGACTGCCAGCAAAGAATTTATTGACTTCCAGATTTTAATGGAAGATGTGTAAAAATGTGGACAGAAGTGACATTTGATAATCGGGGTGTAACTGAACTATATCTTTCAAGAAAAAGTGAATATGGTGACAAAAAATATGCAAAACCAGTGGGACTTGTAGTGCAAGTCATGTACATATTTGCTGGACCCAGGTGGATATCTTGAATTGCAGTAATAACAGAATGACTTACGTTCAAATGATGACAGATACAAGCTAGTGTTTCTCTGATTTACGCAGCTACAGTGAGGTCAGTGACACTTTTTTTCTGTGCTGCCCTCATTCATAATGACTCTCTCCACAGGAGCAGAAATAATTACTTTTGCATGGTTGAAGTTGAGTCCATGCAATGCTCATTCATGTGGGGGATTTCCCCAATGGTCCATTGAGAAGGGGGATACAACGAAGTAAGGAGCAGTTGTCCATCTGTTGATGTGGAAATGCACATACATGTTGTACATAGTTAGGATATTTGTCTGTAATCAGTGGTAGATATGAACACACTGCACTGTCCCACACATTCACTTTATCTTTATTTATGTATCCATCCCTTCTTAATCCCTCCCTCTATTTATCTATCTGTCTATCTTCCTGTCTGCCTGTCTATCTATCTGTCATCTATCTATCTATCTATCTATCTATCTATCTATCTATCTATCTATCTATCTATCTATTTTAGTACCTGAACATGTATGTCTGCATCCATCTCTGTTCCTATCTTGCATTATTTTAATCTATTTTCTCATGAACATTTCACTTTTCAAGTTTCCGTTTTAATCGCTTTTGCAAATTCTCTTATTCTCCAATTGTTTTTTAGGGTCTCTGTCTCACCTTCTTTTTTTTTCTTCACTAATTCGCTCCCAATGACAATAAAGCGTCCATAACAAATTGCTTTGATTTTGGCTGACACATATTTTCTCTATTCCAATGCAGAGGCACGAGCCCTCGCTGACGATAAGGGAGCAACAGTGCCTGACTTTTGAGGGTTTCGCTCGCCTCCTGATGGACCAAGATAACTATGCATTCCCAAATGAGCAGCTCCTGGCTTGCAAACAGGTAAACCACCACCACCACCAACAACAACAACAATGGCAGCAGCAACAACAACGACAACAGCATCAACAACAACAACAACAATAACAACCACAACAACCTTAAAAACAACAACAAAAACCATAACAATTACAAGCACATCCACCACAACCACAACAACAACCACAACAACAGAATTGTACAAGGGCCAGGACCTGGACTGGGGTCTGGGCTTGTGCTGGGGTGCCCCCCCCCCCCCCCCCCCCCCCCCCCCCCTGTGTGGCAACACGCACATAAATAAGTTGAAAGCCACTTCCTGGCATGACTTGGCTTGGATAGATCACCTGTCTGCTCAGTTGTCACAGATTGTAGCACTGGAAGCATTCTTTACAACCAGCGCCCCCCCCCCCCCCCCCATATCTCAATTCATTCAACCCTTAACAGCAAGCTGTGTGTGTGTATGTGTGATAGTGGCAAAAGATACTGACGTAGGTGCACATGTTCATCGACAAACAGATATGAGGTTTGTCAAGAAAGTACAGTCTTTATGAATGTATTGTGACATACACTGTATGCCGGATGCCATCTACCTTATTATGCATCAAAGTCCATTTAATTTTTCATGAAGGGTTTGATAGAGTGATAATGCATGCATGCAAAATGAAAAGCGTATCTGTTTGGTGGTACAAAATATTTTGTGGCAAAATAATGGATATTTAATGATGACAACTCAAAACTTTTACACACAAGGGTACTGCAGATTATCCCATCCTCTTCTAAGATTGGCCTTTTTTGCTCTATTGGCTACCGGTAATAACTGTATTCTCAGTTTATGCTTGTTCCTCTTTGCACCTGACGTACAATTATAGCTGTCAGTAGTGATGTGACCTTTAAATCAATTTTCCTAACCTTTCACTTCTCTGCTTATATGACTGTATGCCTTTCATTTCTAAGTCAATATTAACACCGAGAGAGAGAGATTTCCCTTTGAAGGTTGACCTGTTTCTCATGATTCAATCATAGTTTTTTTTCTTTACCTTCCCCTCCCCCCACAGGAGCTCACTCATCCTCTCTCCCACTACTACGTGGCCTCCTCTCATAACACTTACCTCACGGGCCACCAGCTCCGCGGAGAGTCGTCGGTGGAGCTCTACTCCCAGGTGGGCGGGGCTAATGTCGACACTCCGGAATCAAAATACCTAATCGAGCCTCTCGCTTTGCTCTGCTCATTGCATTTCTTCATGTTGATTTGATCCAGTTTATGTAGAAGACTAAAGATTTCAGCCAAATATCTGCATCTAATAAAGGTGTTGTTTCATATGAGACCCATATGGGTGATGTACACATAGTGCATGTCCGATGATGATTTATATGAAATGAATGTCAAATTGCAGTAGTGATGAAGTACATGATAATACACTGCATTTTGGTTAATGTGGTTCAGATGAAATTGTTTGACTTTTTTCGTTTACAAAGATAGTAATTATGTACTTTTGTTGACATTGGGCATTATTGCATAAATGGACTTTTTTTTTTTTGCTGATGTAGCAAAAGTACATCGCAACTTTGTGCCATTACACCTTTATTTTACACTAGATTAGGACAAAAGAAAAAAAAAACCCAAAGTGAATGGCTCTGAGGAATAGGAGCTGTGCATGTATAATGTTTGTTTCTGAGCAAACACTTTCTTATATGTAATTGTCTCATCTGATTGTGTCATTTAAACGTACAATGGTTTATCTTTTGAAGTATTAGAAATTAAAGGGGAGGTAATGATGTATTTTCACTTCCTCATCTAGAAATGTGAATAATGCCATGTGCACACGTGTGTATAAAACAGTCATTCCATAGGCATCAGATATAGAATTTTTGTATTGTATTATGTATGTATCCGTATGTACATACACGCAAACGCATTTTATATGAGTGTATGTGTGTTTGTGTGTGTGTGTGTGACTATATGAGTGGACATCATGTGAATCATTTGGTATGTTATGTAATATCATTAACAAATTTCAAAAGATCGCAGACAATTCAATAGGTCAGTGCTTACAACTGACCTAACTTGAGACCACTGTCCATGTCTGTCTGGTGGCTGCTTCTGACTTGTAGGTTCTGCTGACCGGTTGTCGGTGTGTGGAGCTGGACTGCTGGGATGGAGACGACGGCTCTCCGGTCATCTACCACGGCCACACCTTGACCTCAAAGATCAGTTTCAGGGTACAGTGACAAAATTTTGATAAGGACCTTTCCATATAATTATTGTCATTAATTTATTATTATCATTACTTTTTTTCCTTTTTTTATGTAGGTGATGTAAAAAGGAATACATCATGAATTGATATCAAAAAGCTTTTTTGGTCTCATTAAATAGTATGGTTTGCAATCAATGTTGCTGGAGAATTCAGTGACAAAATTTACATCTTATTTTTTTTTTACAAAGAGATGTATAGCTCTGATTAAAGGAAAGTTGTGTGAGTGATAGGCAGATGGGTTTATAGCTTTTAGAAAGCAATAATGCACTCTTATAACATGATATGATACATGTACGACATACACTTACTTTATTCATTCAAATCAATCTTTTCACTAAGAAGAAAAATATGTGCTGTTTCCAATATTTTAGCTGTAGTGTGCCAAGTAAAACAACTACATTTAGCATTCAGTTAACTCCCTCCACCCTGACCCCAAAAAAGGTTTGGAGTGTATTGGATAACAGTGTAAATCACCCATGTGAAAATGATTGTGGTAAAGAAGAGATTAAGAGGAGGAGATGTATTCCCATTCCATTGGAAAGACAGCTTGAATGTCAGAGAAAAGAAATCAAGCAAGTGTGAAGCAAACCAGAGTAAGAATCATGGACAAAGGCACCAATTGAGATTATTTCACCCGTTGAAGACAGGTCCCAAGTATACTCGGCAAAGCGTCTGTGGGAAATGTGTGTGGTAGCAAAATCAAACCGTCCTTAACGGGTTAAACATGGATGCATACATTTTGTACGCTTTGCGTTAGGATCTTTGCACAGTGTATTACGTTTTACACCCTAACCCCCCCCCCCTTCTCTTGATCCCCCTCTCTACACCCCATACTCTCCAAACAGGAAGTGGTGGAGGCCATCAACAGGTCGGCGTTCATCGCCAGCGACTATCCCATCATCCTCTCAGTGGAGAACCACTGTTCCTTACAGCAGCAGACGCGGATGGCCCAGATATTCAGCGTAAGTAAGGCAGAAAATGAGGCCCATTCCCCTCCTCCCTCCCTCACCCTCCCCCCCCCCCCCCCCCCCCAATCCTGTTTCCACCTGGGGAACATTGCATTCCAACCCCTCCGGCCCCCTGTGCACTTGAGAGGCAGGATATGTATGTTTTATGTTGCCATGGCAACCGAGTGCCAGCTGTTGGCGACTGCTTGCCTCTTCACTTTCTGTGTGTCTGTTGTGTTGGGAATGTTTATGTTTGTATGTGTCTGACATACTTTCTCTCAGTGAAATAAGAATATATAGGAAAATATTATTATTAATTTTGGTTCCTGATATTTACGCCAGATGGCATGTGAAAGACCACGGCTGTTGTGTAAGAGAATACACAGCAGAGAGAAAAGTGTATTTCCTTAGCAAAATAAAACTCTGGGAGACTCTGTTCTGTACAATCACTTGAGTATAATTACAGTGTAATCATAAACATGAAATGGACAACAGTCTCTATAATGGTTTCTTTTTCAAGTTGGAGCCATTCTTTGGTGTGGAATTGACTTGCTCTTCTGATGATATTATTTTCTTTCTCTTTTTTGTCATACATTATTCAAATTCTTTGGTACATCACCTGGAATGGATAAAAGAGTTGCATTACAAACACTGTCTTTGTTGTTTTTTGGGGGGTGTTTTGAGGGGTTTTTTTTGCCTGTAGCAATTAAACATTGTGGTCACAGATGGGCTACTCATATAAATTAACTGTGTACATGTTGTCATTACCTTGTCACTACCTAACCTCTTCACTTCGTAAAAAGCAAAGCTATATTGTGATACTATAGCTTCCTCCAACTAATCAGTGTCTCTGATACAAACACACGAGTGTGCCCAAGACTAACCCTAAAAGTCTTGAGGAGTGAAGTTGATCCTGAGCAAAAGAGACGAGGCATGAAGCATGAGACTAATTAAGTCGCTCCGTTACTGACATTTACCGAATGGGAGGTGCAGGGTAAAATGTCAGTACGTAATGGGGCAGTATGCAGTAGTAGCAGAAAATTGTTTGTGGTTTGACGGAATTGAAAGGTGAGAATGCATGAATGATATATGCATGAAAATTGCAGGCCTGCGGTGTTTGAATCATAGAGGAATGAAGAATGCGATGTGATGGATATGTTTTCCAGTCGGCGTCGATCCTGCATGAGAGCGGAAATTGATAGAAAAAAAAAGAAGAAAAAAAAATATGAGCACCACAGCCAAGAGCCAGGGGAAATTAATGAAAAGCAGCATCACAGGTTTAACATTTGGAACGCACACCCTCAATGGCCTATTGAGTTGCGACATTGCTGTTGCTGTAAATGCAGACGGGATGGGGGGGGGGGGGCAGAGGGGGGAGAATGAGAGAACAGGCCATCTACAAGAGGGACTGTGGCTGTTTTGAATGCCTGATTGGAGTCTGAATTAAAACCCAACATGGCTGGCGGCAAAACTTGTTCCCTAACTCTCCAAGTGCGATGAAGAAAGGACAGCTCTGTGTATGTAACATCTTAATCGACTTCTCTCTCAAAGGCACGAGAGGGAAGAGGGAGATCAGAGAACCAAAAAATGATTCTTGTCTTTCTCATCAGAATTGTTTTTCTAGCCCTTAAAGGTAGTGTCTTGATGGGCGATGGAAATTTGAAGAATGGATCGAATAGTGTTAGCTTTCCCGCCCGCTGCAATCTGTTGCTCGGATGTGGTTCATATCGTGGATGGCCCTTTGGAATTGCAGGTCATTGGTATCAGAATACTACTGTTAACCAGTTGAAGTCTTTTAACCGTTCCTTACGGGAACCTGGTATACCAGGTTCCCAAGATCAAGACAAGAGTGCCTGCTTTCGTGGCCAAAATTCATGCTTCTTTGTGTCGTAAAGTCCCCAAAAATGGGTTTGATAAAAAGATTAGAGTTTTTTTCTAGCAGCTTTTGTTCTCTTTCTGTTCGAAGAATTCGTATATCACAGTATTTTTTACCTTTGTCTGATTTAGTTTGCCCTTGCTCTGCTACAAAAACTCGTATGAACATGTACATTAGCGATCAAAGCTGATCACAGTAGATATGTGTGTTAGCTGACCCCAGTCATCGCATTCTGGTGCCTGATTTGTGTAGAACAAAAGAGTCTGTGAGCCCATCAGCGCACGCTTTATTCATACATCGCACCCGATTTATATTTTTATTGTTCAAGCTAGGGCACATGTAGTTGACCATGGAGGAGGGGATGCATGCACCGCTATGCTTTTGCACAGGTGGATTACCAACCTGTCCGTTCTCTGTCGACAGGTAAAAAGAATCTTGTTTGGGGACATTGAAGGTATTTATAGAGAATTGCGGAAGGAACGGGTTAAAAAGGCGTGTGCAAAGAAAGCACAAAGACTGACCTCTGACCTTAGGTATTGCCCTTTCAACATCAAACCCTCACGCTGTGTTGAAGAAAAAAAAAAGTGTCAATCACACAAAATATGAGATTGATCTACATTTGCAGGTCTGAGATATGGAAAACAGAAATAAAATGTTTGCACCACTCAATTTTTACATTGCATTCATCAGCTCATTCATCAAGTGTTACTGTAATTGCTCTTTCTCCTCTCCACCTCCCCCCCCCCCCCCCCCCCCGGCATAATTATTGTACTTATGTATCATGGGTGTATGGGTAGACTAGTTCACCCTCCCTTTTGTGATGAATGAATGAAATGGGATCTACACGTAGGCCCTATGTGAGTCAAAACTTCCTCACACACGGGACCTCCTAATGTCAATCTGAAGGGCAGAGAGCTTTTGCCTCTTACTCGAGCGGACGTCATGATTACACAATATTGCTCAGCTAGACTTAATGGGAATCCAAACCAAGCCATTTAATTGCCAGGCAGACACACCACAGACTGAGCCACATCACTGCCCAATCTTTTGATGTGACACTGCAAATGCCAAAACATTAAATGAAACAATGTTGGAGTTTATGTGGCCAGATAAAGTCCAAACATGCGTAGTAGATGCAGGGCTCAGTATATGTTGTCATGTGTTCAGTAACATGTTTTTGTTGGGTTTTTTTTTTTCTGTCTCTCCTGTGCAGGAGGTCTTTGGCGAAAAGCTGGTGAGCAAGTTCCTCTTTGAGTCCGACTACAGCAGCAATCCCCGCCTGCCCAGCCCTGAGCAGCTCAAGCACAAGATCTTAATCAAGAACAAGAAGCTGAAGGCTCACCAGGCACCTGTTGACCTCCTCAAGCATAGGGTGGGTGTGGTCACTGGGTGTGGTCTATTGGGTGTGGTCTACTGGGTGTGGTCCACTGGGTGTGGTCTTCTGGGCGTGGTTTAATAGGTGTGGTCTATGTGGTGTGGTCTATTGGGTGTGGTCTACTGGGTGTGGTCTCTTGAATGTGTCTATTGGGTGCTGTCTGTTGTAGGTGCAGTCTATTGGATGTGATCTACTGGGTGTGGTCTATTGGATGTGGTCTACCGGGTGCAGTCTATTGGGTGTGGTCTATTGGATGTTGTCTACTGGGTGCAGTCTTTTAGTTGCAGTCTATTGGGTGTGGTCTCTTGAATGTTGTCTACTGGGTACATGTCTTTTAGTTGTAGTCTATTGGGTGTGGTCTATTGGATGTTGTCTACTGGGTGCAATCTTGTAGGTGCAGTCTATTTGGTGTGGTCTATTGGATGTTATCTACTGAGTGTGATCTCCTGGGTGTGGTATATTGAGTTTAGTCTATTGGATGTTGTCTACTGGGTGCAGTCTTTTAGGTGCAGTCCATTGGGTATGGTCTATTGGATGTTGTCTACTGGGTGCAATCTTGTAGGTGCAGTCTATTTGGTGTGGTCTATTGGATGTTATCTACTGAATGTGATCTCCTGGGCGTGGTATATTGGGTGTAGTCTATTGGATGTTGTCTTCTGGGTGCAGTCTTTTACACACGTAGGTGCAGTTCATTGGGTATGGTCTATTGGATGTTGTCTACTGGGTGCAGTCTTTTAGGTGCAGTCCATTGGGTATGGTCTATTGGATGTGATCTACTGGGTGCAGTCTTCTAGGTGCATTTTATTGGATGTGGTCTATTGGATGTTATCTACTGAGTGTGATCTCCTGGGCATGGTCTATTGGATGTGGTCTATTGGATATGATCTACTGAGTGTGGTCTACTGGATGTGGGCTATGGGGTGTGATCTAATGGGTGTGGTCAGTTGGGTATGTTCTATTGTGTGTGGTCTATCCATACAAGGACCTCCCTTTTTCTATTGATCAATAGTGGTGAATAACCGGTCATGTAAGTAATTTCATAAGGTGTACATACCTGCCGGCCCGTATGTTTGTATGATACTTGGTATGTTTATCAAAAGTAAAACAAATTATACGTCTTTGATATGGAAAACACACATTTGATTAAGCATGCTTTTAATGTGAGATTTTTTCCCCAATTCTTAGCCAAGATATGATATGCTTTTTTAGCATACATTAGTAAGTTTGTTATCTGCAGAGGTTAACAACCCTGGTTAAATTACAATCATGAATTGTCAGTGTATGACATCTTCTGTCATGTTCCTTCAATATCATCTAAGAACATTGGAAATTATATAAGTGAATGTGTTATGTCTTTTTTTTTTTTCGTTTATTTACTTCAAGAGCAGTGTAACTATGGGGCTGTATTCAGTGATTTGCATATCATCTTTGTGTCCCATGTGCTTGTTGTACAGGCCAAACATGAAACCATGGAATAGTATCAGATATAACGAGTTGTCAAGGAGTACAACTTTGTTCACATCAGATGTAATACAGGACCAACATTGTCTTTAATTTTGATTGTGGCTAAATGGTCATGGAGATTGAAGAGAAATATTGGAACACCATAGGATACCTGGTGACCTTGATATAAGATGTGGCCATCATGCATCTTGTGTTCTGCTCAGGTTATGCAACTGGTCAATGAGCACAAGAGTTCAAAGGTGGACCTGCTGGGTTCGGCCACCAACTCCGTTTCCATGGGTGACATCTCGGAAGAGGAGGATGATGACTTCTTCGAGGATGCCTACGAGGAAGTCCTTCCCGTTGATGGTAATGGAGGCAGAGTAGAGCAATGCCATTGGACTACTTTATTTGCCAGTGTTTAACCCGCAGACGTGTTTAATCTACACCCCCCAAGTTTGGTCCCCCAAGGGGGAAAAAATGTTGGAAAACAAAGAAAAAATTGGGGCTTATGAAAAGAAAACCTGACCTGAAAATAGAGCATCTAATCTTTATGGAAATCCATGCAAATTTCTTTTTCTTACACAGTCTTTTTCTTCTAAGTAAAATTCCATTGAATTTTGAGCAGGAACAGGCAGCTTTACATTTATGATAGTGCCATATAACTAGGTAGCTCTTACCCAACACAACATCAGCACATGGCTCAAGAGTTGCTTTGTAATATTTGCCTTGGCATTGACCTCTTGGTATTTTTTTTTTTTTGTACATGTGATTCAATATTTCCCGTGAAGTGATAAAGTAATCTTTTGTAGAGTTGAATGACATATGAATTGACTGTTCACTGCTTTTATCTTATAATAGGCCAAAATAAAGAAAAATAAACACATAAGCATGTCAGTACGTAAAGCATGGCTTTCTCTTCTGATACCTTTATCAAAAACTAATTATTTTGTAAGCTGCTGTCTCTTCAGTCTATGAAGGCATGACATTATCTAGTGCATGGTGCACATTGCACATATCACTTTCATTCTGACAATGATGGAAAGAAAAGTCCAAAGTGGATTGTTTTGTATGTGGGTAATACAGCTGTATGTAGTCTTATTTGCCAAAAATAGCCTCTGTACTGTAACATGCAGTATGAGAAATACAGTTGTACATTTGTGTTGTCCCAGAGGGCTCTGTCATTCAGTATAACCCCAACACAACCAGGTATCGATCTAAACACCTGGGCCAAGAGGAAAATAAGTTACAGGTGAAACATCTTGCCTAAGGATGTGAGCCCTTGGCAAGGCATTGAATCCAAGAACTCATCTCTGAAGATTTCAGGGCCAAACCATTATATGTGAATTTGCTGGAGGGATGTGTCACTTGTGTGGTAATATGTGACCGTGCACCTCAAAACGAACATAAAGTCGCACACACTGATTTTGCGTGGGGACTGAAAATAAGTGAAATGGGTCAACCTAGCCGAACTTGACTTTTTCATATTTTCTGAAAGAACGGGTCTTCTTTTACATGATGCTAAAATTTGGTATCATAAAATGGGCAGGAAAGTGTGTTTTTTAGCAGTTTATCTCGAACATTTTTGGTAGAATAGTGTGATTAGGTGTGTCTTTAGAATCCTTTTATCATTTCTGAAAAACCTTGTACACACTCTTCACTTTCAACTCTAATAAATTTTGAAAGAATAGTGCTACTGCTTTGAAAGTTGGCATTAATTATAGACAGAATGTGTTAATGAGGCATGCTTGATTTCAATTCAATCTGATAATCCCTTCATTGTTGTTACTCTGGTGGTTTACTTCCTTTTTTTGTCCCATTCATCGCACAGCCAGCACGGTTTGGTAAACATTAAGCGCTTGAATAGGCACTGTACTTCAGAGCCTTTTTTCTCAGTTCACACTATTCCTGAGTTTGTGCTTTCTTTCCAATATTTAGATAGGTTAGGAGAGTCCATTTGATTTGAGTTATACATCATTTTAAAGCTTAAAGTCTGCTCTTTCAGAATATGGTCTTAACTAAAAATTCATGTCTAGCGACTTTTTGTTTGTTTTGAGGTGCAGGGTCACATATGATGTTTCCGATATGAACTCTACTCAATTACTTGTCTTCTGCATGCTGCTTTATTACCCTTTCCAATCTGCTCTCAGATAATATTCCAGATAACTCTGTGGAGTTTGGCAAGCCTCCTCTTGGTCGCCTGGCTTCCACGCAGTCGGAGGGTTCAGAGTCGCCCGTCCCTGATGAGCTCAAACTCAAGGGAACCTTGGCCAATGGAAAGCACAAGCAAGTGGCCATCTTCTCTTGTGATGTTTAGTGATGACATTTTAGTTATCAATTTTCAATTTACAACTTTCAATTTTGATCTTTTTATGTGGTGATGGAATATTGTAACATCTTGTGAATGCACCTATTTCAGTCACCTTTTGATAAAATTTAATGCCTTTTGCTGACATTTGCAGCTGTTCTTTTCAATAAAGAAATCTGCTTTTCAGAATATTTGCATTGGAAAATACAGTACTGTACTCATAGATGAGAGTTCATATGGTATCTTGATATATACCACCATATCTTGATATGTGTATACCACCATATATTTTGTATATGTTAAATTCAGCAGCAATGATCAAGTACAACTGAGGTCTTCTTTACAATGCATGTGTACAGGTAGATCCTATTTCAAATTTGCTGAAAGAACCTTGGACTGTTTTTTGTTTGTTTGTTTGCTATTTGATGATTTAATTTTACTGTTGACATGATGCAAATTGATCTGTTGATGACAAGTGCTAAAATGACAAAGCATTAATATGGGTGTAATTGATGGGAAAATGAAGTCTCTATAAATTCTTGAACCTGTACAAAATTTCCTTAATTTGGATATACAACAATATACTTACAGTCAGGAGATCATGTCTTCCATCGTCAGCTAAACCTATGAAATAATTTCAATTTTTATGATATTTCTGTAGAAGAAGTGGTAGTGGCAGCCAGATCATGCCTCCAGCCGGTGATCGTAACTATGGTGACGACTTCTACAAGATGGCCCAGGTCAAGCACAAGAAGAAGAAAGAGACCAGCCAGATCTCACCGGAGCTCTCCGACCTGGTCATCTACACCCAGGCGGTCAAGTTTCCCGGCTTCAGCAGCTCCGGGGAGCAGACAATTGGCACCCCGAAGGAGAGCAAGCAGCTCGGTCGCCGTAGCAACCGGTCCAGCACACAGACAAGTGCCTCCAGTAGTCCTGTCCCAGCGACAAAGGACAATACCAAGAGTGAGTGAAAAACTCATTGACCCAAACTAGAGCAGAGCTACTCATGGATGTACTAAACAATGTAGCTTGATCTGTTTCATACCAGTGTCTGTGGTATAAATTTAATTAGCATCAGCTGTATCCAAAATGTATCAGCTCAGTTTATCATGAAGTTGGAATTATGGACTCTTGTCATACCATACGCTGTTTTCTGGCATCAGGCTCAAAGCCACCACAATCCTCCCATTTGAATTTTGTAACGCCATTCTCTGGGAATATATATATGCTTTTGCTATTTAGAAATGCTACCTGCCAGCCAGGGTCTGTATGAGCCGTGTGTATGCAGAGTTGGTGTAAAATATTGTCCAAACTAATTTTCCAGCCTCGGAGCAGACAGAGGGGAGCTGTTTATGTTCTTTAATAGCTTTAACAACTTTTGCCATCTATTTTGAAATAAACTGCAGAACACATGTGCATACCTATCAGGATTAAAATCAAGGATGTCCTTTCGAAGACCACAATTCTTGTCCACCATTCCACAGTACCGCAGTGGGTGTATAGTGATATGTTGATGTAGATTTTTTATTCATCCAAGTGGTTAAGTGATTTTTTTGTAAATATATAAAGGAAAAACAAAGTCTCTTCAATCATATCTTTGTTTTCCCCCTCTTGATGCTGTGGTGCAGGTAGCGAAGACAGCCCGCAGATCAACGGGTCGCCAGAAGAGCGCAAATTGCAGCATTCCTCCATCCTGTCGCAGTCGCAGCAGGGCCTGGTGGCCGAGAAACTGACCGCCTACATCCAGACACCAAAGTGCTTCCACATCTCCTCCGTCAACGAGAGCAACCTCAAGCGGATGTTCCGCAAGTACTCCACCAAGTTTGTTGAATATCCTTTTGATGGCATCAAAATGTTTATGATAATTCATGTGCTTCATCTGGCAGACATGGAGGCTTTTGGCAGTTTTTGGAGTTATCAATTTTTATGCATTATTTTAAGCAATATATATTCATACGACATTCAAATCAAACTTGTAACAGCTACAGTACTATTGATTGTAACAGGAGCCTTTGATGTGTAAAGATGATGCTCAAAACTTCAGTAGATGAGTAGTCAGCTTGCACCCACTAAATTGGAATATTGTGTGAGCCATCAAAGTGTCAGTGTTTGGTACAGTTTAATTAAACACACACACACACAAAAAAAATCACAACTTTAACAGGAAGACTAGATTTCCCATTTATGATGGTGAGTCAGTTTTTTATGAAAGGGGAATGGTTGTATTATGGTACATTCGTACAAGGAAACAATCTGTTGAAATTGTCGACAATAGGTGATTGATGGGTGCATGCTTGTAACTGATTGAATGTGCGCTACAAAAGTATGTGCAATTTGTACTTGTATATTATAACACTTGAGGAGTGCGATTGTGCGAAATTGTGAGTTGATTAAGATCCTCTCGTAAGAGTGAGTGTAAAGGTTGATGTCATTGTGCACCATTCAAACCTGCGACAAAAATGGCACTATAAACAGCCACAGCATGCTATGGTAATTTTTTCAGTGGGCAGTGGACCATTGCTCAACAAGAATCATCGTATAAGATTGACAAATGCTCCTAATCTTTTATCCTTAATGGCACTGTCCTCCGATTCACGCATACCGAGTACCAGTTAATGAGGACGTACCCCGCTGGCATGAGGATAGACTCGTCCAACTACAACCCCTTCATCTACTGGGCCTTTGGCATTCAGCTGGTTGCCCTGAACTACCAGACTGATGGTGAGACACTGATTGCTTAGCTCCTCTCTGACAAAGATAATTTACCTAATGCTTTTTGTTGTGTCAAGAAAGCTACACAATCTGGAGAAGCTCTGGAGCTGATGCATTTTCACAGAGATTTCTGTTTTCTCATGGAAACTAGGGAATAAAAAAACATGTTTTTTTTTCCAAAATGACCCTTGGCATGGGTTAGGAAGCTGTTACCAGAAGTGCTTGTTTTCAGAGATTATGCAAGTTTTGCTGAAAATTTGAGCAGTGCATTTGTGGTTGATGAACTTTCAATCAACTTTCAATCATCAGCTAGGATATCCAGCAGTATCTCACAATGGATCACATGGTTTTATCATAGAGAAACATACTTTACTGAAGAGGGGGCTATGTACTATGTGACCCCATGCAAGTTACTTGCCTTTACCTTGAAAAACAAGGAATTGAATGTTTTGAAGAAGTTTTGAAAAACTCATGAATATAAACATGTAGGAAAACTTTAAGCAGTACGCACAAGCTTCCAGACAAATTTTATACTGCTCTTAAAAATCATTTCTAGTTTTGATGTAGCATTCCTGCATCACTGATCAAATTTTGTATAGATCTGTTACCATCTTGTGTCTGGAAACGTCTTTGGAATAGCAATCCCAATGTCTATTGAATGATTCCAGACCCCAGCCTCCAGACGTACTTTGCCATGTTTGAGAGGACGGGGAACTGCGGCTATGTGCTTAAGCCCTCTGTGTTATGGGACAAGAGCCACGCCCTCTTCAACCGCTTCAACGCCTACAACAAGTCCTTCGACGGCATTCCAATCAAGGAACTCACCATACAGGTCCATGATTTCACCTTGCTCTGTTCTTCCATTTCTTCTGTTCTTCCCGTTCATTCTTGAATATCATATCATGGGAAATGCGTGTTAATTGTAGTAAAATTAAACTGTCCTCAACGGGTTAAGGAACTATTAACCAATTGCTGATGAGTGATACTCCATCTGGTACTTTGTCCACGGCTATAATCCTGTTAGTTGTCCACGGCTATAATCCTGTTAGTTGTGCACAACCTTACAATTCATTCAATTCATTCAATTCAATATGGTTTATTGTGCAAGTATAAAAAAAATAAAATAACAATCCAGCAGCTCGAAGGCTGATACGGTTGCTTTACATTAGAATCATTAAAAAAGATGAAATGACATTGATAGGATAAGCATGCGTGAAATATGTAAAAAAAAAAAGAAGATATAATACACATCAGACCGGGGCATCAGAAAATGGGATAGGTGAGAGTATTGCACAACAGGTAATGAGATACAGTATGTACTGTACTTGTATAGAGAATAACAAATATGGCAAGATGGAGACGAGCGGGCAAGGAAGTAAAATGTTGAAATGGGTAAAAAATTTCAATGTACCGAAGCATGAGAACTACAAATAAAGATTGTGATATCGACACAACATCAAGCGGAAATACATATTAGTTATCATACAAAATCCGTAAATTATTTTCAAAAAAAGGATAGAAAATGGAAATATATTCAAATAGTGGAAAAAAGGCGACGAAATTTTGATATAAAATTGAAAAAGAAAACCTAAAAATTATTGCCAGTTGACATATCAAAATTTCAATACCATTCAAGACGTAAGATGTGTTTCCCATGGTTAATGAATGGGGAAAATAACCGATTGAGGTGGCATAAAATATGACAGATGACATCACAAACGCATACAGAATCATACCATAAAATGATTGTTATTGCCATAGAAAGAGTAGTTTTGCCTGAATGTAGGTGCCTATGTCCTTGTAATTAAGTTGGTGGTGGTCCACCCATACCACGATCCCATTGAAATATGAAGTATAATTATATGCATGAGTACCACAGATGATTTTACAGAATGCATGCACTTTCTAGGTCTCATGAGCTGTCAGAAGCTGATTACTGCAAGGACATTGCTGGGTAGTTAACATTTCATGATATGTTAATGTTTGCTCTTGACCACTGGACAGGTCATATCTGGGCAGTTCCTGAGCCTGGCCTCCCCGCTGGGTAGCCCCTACGTGGAGGTCGAGGTGATGGGCGTGCCCGCCGACTGCGCCAAGTGGAAGACGAAGATCGTCTCGCGCAATAGCATCAACCCGATCTGGGAGGAGACGTTCACATTTCAGGTGGCCTTCGAGGAGCTGGCTTTCCTACGCTTCACAGTCTTCGACAGCAACAGCTCCAGCATGCTGGCCCAGAGGAGTGTACCCCTCATCCATCTCAGACAAGGTGTGGGGATCGAGGGATCAAGCAAGGTGGTGGGGATGGGGGGGGGGGGGGGGGGAGGAGGTTGGGATAGAATTAGGTCATGGGTAGCCTTTGAATCGTCAAAGTCCCTCTTGCTCTAATTGCAAGATAAGTGAGCAGGGTCACAAGAGGAGTGTCCAGAGGAGTGTGCCTCTCATCCATCTCAGACGAGGTGTGGGGATCTAGGGATCAAGTAAGGTGGGGGGGGGGGGGGGGGGGGAGGGGGTTAGGATGAAATTAGGCCATGGGTAGCCTTTGAATCGTTAAAGCCCCTCTTCCTCTAATAAATGCAAGAGAAATGAAGTTGTGGGGATCAAACAAGGTGGTCACAAGAGACAGAGTCAACCCACCAGTGAGGAACAAACTCCAGCAAGAGGGATTGGTTGAACACCTCATTAATTTCTGTGTGCATTTAACCCGTTGAGGACAGGTCCCAAGTTATACTCGGGCAAGCATCTGTGGGAAATACGTGTTGAAACAAAATCGAACTGTCCTCAAAGGGTTAAATAACTGAATTTTGGCTGTCCTAAGATATGCCTGAGCGTACTGTAAATGCAGAAATCTTCACGGTCCATTTACTTTTGCGTATTTCGGGCTACTTGTGGCTAGCGAGAATTCTAAAACCCACAAAAATATCTTCTCAAGTTTATCTGCGCATTTTGAATGGATTGAACATGCTTTTGAGCCGCCCAGCATGAAAAATTTTCACGTGAAAATATCAACATTTACTGTATACATTTTACTTTTTGTTGTTGATAGTTTCTAGGCACAACGCCTGTGTAGATGTTTGTCCAAGATATCCATCTCTGATTATTACGGTATCATCTAAAGCAATGTTTGGCTTTAAATTGAAAGAAAAATTGGAGGGATGTGTGTGAATTTGCTACATGTATATTTGGTAGAGAAAAGCTAGCTGTAGTTCTCTTATTTGGCTAATGTCTGACCAAGGCACAAATATGCAGGGATAGAGAAACACTATTATGAGTTGCATAAATGCATGAAAGTGAGGGTGATGTAAGATTCCATCCCCTGAGCTTTTCACTCATGACAAATGTTTTCACAAGAAAATTCATATCATGGTTAAAGAGGTGATGATAGAATAAACATATATAATGAAACTAATAAAAAAACAACAACAAAGGAATACATGCCTAAAGTGTAGATACAAGAGATAAAAGCATTGTCTCTTCTCTCTCTCTCTCCCTCGCTCTGTTCCCCTCATGATCTTTGTTGCTAGGCTACCGGCATCTGAGGATGCGGTCCCCACAGAATGTTCCCCTGGAGATCACAACGCTCTTTGTTCACTCGCGGCTGGAGGAGATCCAGGACGTGGCCACCGAGGCCATCAACGAGTCGCGCCGCAAGAGGCAGATGCTGTCCAACATGCTGTACTACCACATCGGCAAGGACACGGACGCCAAGATGGAATTCAAAGAGGTTGGGAGGTTGTTGCAGTTACATATGTAGCTCACATTAGATAGACGACGATGATGATGAAGATGATGATGATAGTGATGATGATGATGGTGATGATGATGATGATGATGATGATGATGATGATGATGATGATGATGGTGATGATGGTTGTGATGATGATGATGATTCCCAGCATTTGTAAGATGCCATATAATTGTTTGAAAAAAAAAGATCAAAGGTGCTAACTCCTTTAAGAGAGGTAGTATTTGAAAGATATGTGGATAAAGATTATTTAGGCAGCATCTTTGTTTGTATCCCAGATAGCCAAAATTTGTTTTTGAGATGAGTTATACTGAATAAGTGTTACCAGTTGCTTACAATATTGAAATCTTTGTTCATTTGACAGGTGAGTTTAACTGTTTTCTAGCTCCAAGTTAGCACAAGTGTGACCTTGATTCTGGTAACACATGACAATAGGGTAACATATGATATGGTGAAGATATATTGTAGTCTATGATAACGATGATTGTAGAAGAATGATGATGCTAGTTCAATCTACAATGTCCAGAGTAGTCTTACAGTAGTTGTGGTGGTGATAACAGCAGTGATAAAGTTGTATTTGTGGTAAATTGGGGTAGTGGTGTTGGTGGATTAGTAGTGGATCAGGGTGAATATATTGGCACAGATACTGTAAGTATGACATATGTACCGACAAAACTGCCTAAAGTTCTATGAAAATCATTCCCTTTTTTTGTGTTGCAGATGGTTGATGGTTCAGAGGTCAAGCGTAGAGCATTCCCACTGACCGTCTACGGTGTGCTGGACAATGAGGTGACCACTACACTGAAGGCAACACAGGAAACTAAGGCACATGAAATAGTTGCTCAGGTTAGTTTGCCTTTTAGAATAGTATACATGGACCTACTTTGTCTAGCAGTACTGTATGAGTAAGAAAAAAAAACCCACAGCCGATCAGAATTGTACAAATGGCGGTTCAGTTTGCTGATTTCTCTTCACAATGTTTAGTTACAAAAGTTTTTGCATCAGGTACAAGCTTCTCAAGTTGTCATCACAGATCATTTGAAAATTTCTGTGATATTTGAAAATTCCTGTGATATTGTATATCATACTAAAGGTTTAGACTTTTTGCTGTATACAGTGACTATACCAAGAACATTTGTGTTACTATTGCTTGACATTCTGTACAAGGGTTGAGTTGATATTTCATGTCTATACTCATTCTCGAATTGTACTGCCATATAGGATGGCTTAGTCAATATATGAGGATACTATAATAGCATGTATATCATTTCAGAAAGGAGGGGTGCATTATTATAGCCTCGTTTGCTGTTTGTTGTTATTCATTTATGCTTTATCCTTCCCTCTCAAAGGCCATGGGACGGGCAGAGCGCCCCCTGGAGTCCATGCACGACTACATCCTGGTGGAGGAGGTGCAGGAGACGTGGGACGACGAGTCCGAGGGGCGGACGGAGGAGCGCGTCCTGGAGGCCGACGAGAGGGTGATGGAGGCACAGGCTAGCTGGACAGGAAAGGGGCGATTCCTCCTCAAACACCTGCCGCAGGTATATACAGAGCAATATGTAATGTTAACCCTCTACCTCCATCATGTTGTAGTTCCTCAAAGACTTTAATACATGGTACACTAGGTTTCTGGAAGCAGGCACTTAACCAGTTGAGGATGAGCTGAATGCTGTGATATTCATGTGACTAACAAAAGACATGGTGAGGGAACATGCAAGTTATGCTGAGTCGAGGGGAAGGTGCATTCCAATGTCTTTTGTTAAACATATCAGTACTTTAGCAATGATTGACAGATGGGGTCACAACAGGAATATTGGTTTGGAAGGATTTTCATTGTGGGCGTATCCAAGTAATCTGAAGAAAATTAGAAGAAAAATTAGTTAAAAATAGATTGAATATGTTTCTAGATATTCGTTTCACCGCAAAAGTGATGTTGAGGGTATCATAAATCAACAAAAATCAACATGCATTTGTATTTCAGGGAACCTTTAACTGCAGTTATAAACATGCACAATTACATAGATGTGTGTTTGTGTTTTGGTTGTTTAGATGTGTTTGTGTGTATGTGTGTATGTGTGTGCAAATTGTCTAGTTTGTATTTGATGTGTGTGAGTGTGCGTGTTGTGCTGATGTACAAAATTGTAGGCATACTTAACAACACTTAGGGTCCTAGTTGTGTTACTCTATCAGAAAATCAAATGTATGCATATCATAATCATCATTTCAAAAGTACTGTACAGATTTGTCATCAGTTGTCGCTAGTTTGATGTCTTAGTTCCACCATCCCAACCTGGTTGATCTTGTAAGCCTATGACTGTTGAGCAATTGTTAGACTAACATACATGCAGTGTCTTCAAACTTGGAGATATAGTAAAAAATTTGTGGTGAATTGTAATATAGCTGTTTTTGCCATCAAACCCCATGGCTCCATTGCTATCATATATGTGTGATCTGTCACCACAAGAAACCATGAAAACTTGCTTAGCATTACTTACAAATTCTTCATATTCTATAAAAGCCTTAATCATCGATGTTATTTCTGTCCCACTTTATTTTAAACACCTATGATCAACAAAGTAGGAAACTCATCCACCAGGCAGGCACAGTTTTTAGGTATCAGCTTTGAAGTTTAGATGCAGTCAACCTTAGAATAAGGCATTCAAACAATACTAGATCCATTTGATTCACTATATAATAACATGTTTCATTAAAAACTGCAAAACTTCTAGGAGTTTGAAAACTAGACTGCAGGTCATTAAGGACATCAAACACTTTATTTTTCAACAAATATCTAATATCCTCCCTCTCAGCCGATTCACATTTAATTTGCAGCTTTCTCAGATTTAATTGGTGCAAGTTTATCAGGGTAATATGGTGACTGGTCACACAAGCAAGGCTTATTACAAAAACCATTCATCATCAAAAGTAAATGTTGTCTGGGAATCTGTCATTTCTTTTTCAATCCTGGTTTTAAAAAAAAAGACTAATCAGCAATGGTTTCTTTATGCAAATCATATCATTTCCACGAAGGTACACTGTGAAGTATGAAGTAATTTTACTGAAATTTTTGGTGATTATTTTGAATGAGCACTGCCGGCCTTCTGCAGTAAGGAATACGTGTGCATAATCAAAGCTACATTCAAGAACTATCCCACCCCGTCATTTATTGAGTTTCCATGACGACTCGTGCTAATGCCTCATCTCCATGATAACACTCATCTCCTGTCAATGTTTGAACCCATTGCCATTCATGCTGTCATTCGCAAACCTGCCCGGCAGGAAGTCCAGTCGTCGCAGTCTGCTTACGACTTCCTGCGAACCCCGCGATCGTTGTTTTACAGAATGTACAGGGTAAAAGAGAATGAACTGAAAAAGAGCATTTACTTATTATTTCTTTGAAACTATTCTCTGTTTTAGATATTTTTTTCCCCTTAAAAAAAAAAAGCTTATCCCAAAGATATTAGCAGGTCATTGTGAATCATCTGCCTTTGGTGTCCTATCATGTTTTTAGATATTTTTACTTTACTTGTACACTTTGTGTGTCAGCTTTTACTTTATCTCCCCTAACTCTGTCAGTGTGTCTTACTTCTTGAGAGATCTGTGAATGGATATTTGTTTTCTTGAAAGATTCTTTCTTCAGTCCACTTTTCATCATCTATCACATCCTGTTAGGCAAGAGGTGTCCACAAATGTCATCATGTGGTCTTGATATTTCTCTGAATGTGCGTTGGTGTTAAACCGTGGCAGAACATGCTCTCCTGATTTCATTTGTCAAATGTTCATTTATTGCTGAGATGTTTCCTTTGACTTTAACACTGTAGCATGCCGTGTAATTGGTGTGATGTCATCCAAACCCACAAAATATATACGTTTATATATATATATATACAATGTATGTGAGTGGTTTTCTCTGTTTTGGTTGTTTTTGTTTTTTGCATTTTACTTTTTATAATTCTCTCCTTCATTTTGTAATGTTAGTGTTGTGTGACATTTTCGTGGAATATTATTATTATTACTTTTCTACGATGCATGACTGAATCATTTTTTTCTCTTCTGTATGTTGTACCAAATAATGGGCGCCTGCCATTTAAAACAAGAAACAGATTAGTCACCAGAATGTAGGTCATTTTCAACAGTAGAAATATTATCAGACTTGATGTTTCTATCAATAAGTAGGAAATATAAAGGATTCCATCTTAGCCATCTTAAGTGATTTGCTTCTGCAAAGGCCAAAGAGCTGAAAACCCACCTTATCTTTTTTTCCCCCTCATTTATTCAATGATTTGGATGCCAGTGAGCAGATGGTACATGGTATCAAAAAGAAATGAGATGAATTTCATTACTCCAGCTGTCTCAGTGAGAAGAGAAATTGCGAAATTCAGTTCTACGAAAACGCTTCAATCTGAAACGCTTTCCTGCATCATTCTACAGATGTATTATTATGCCTTCCTTTCAATTCAACCCCTTAGTATGTAGATGTTTCTATAGCAGTGACAACCTCTATTAATGGAAGGAAGTTGGCAGTTTCAGACAATTTTGTTTGGGTTTAGATGGATTTATGGTACATGTACATCTGTGGAGGCTAAAATGTAGAGTAGGGTGACACAAAGATGATTTTGTTTTCCAGTGATACCTATTAATTTTCATTCATATAATACTAAAGACATCATATACTAGTAAAGACATTCAAATTGGTATAATTCTGTATGACATAACAAACATTCATCATTGATCACAATAAACACAAAATAGTTCCTTTAGTGTGGTAATATTTTCACACTTTTGGATATAAAACCTAACCATGATGTTAACTAGACTGATGCACGCACAGAGACATAGACACAGACACATGCACTTACTTTCTCACACAAGCACACCTCCCCGTATTCACTCATATCACACACACGCACAGACACAGACACACACAAACATGTATATGCACGCAGAAAAAGCAAACCATGCACACACACACACAGAGGCAAAAAAACAACAACAACAACAACACACATACACACACACGCACACACACACACTGAGGCAAACAACAACAACACACACACACACATGCACACACCCCGAAGAATTATGGTCAGGGTGGTGCAGTGATTGTTGAGAGGGGAATTAGCAACATGGTGGTTCATCAGCTGTTCAGAGTTTAGCTTGTCTCTTGATTCTACCCTAGACTCTCCACCACAATATTTGCTTCATCTCCATCATCTCCATGGTGCTCTCTTATTAAGCGATATCTCTCTTGACCATCATCTTTGCTGCCCACAGAGGCACCGCTCCGACGAGTGGACGTCGATGGACAGTGACAGCAGCGACAAGACTTTCCTGGTCTGGGTCTACAACGTCTCCCAGGAGCAGCCGTACACCGTCTTCACTGCCCTGACCAGCAGCACCGCTCAGGACATCATCGCCCAGGTAACCACTGTCAGCCGGAGGACACATCCTTTAACAGAGATGACAATCTTATGGGAAGGGATGGGGGAGCAGATGCATGCTGCTTCATCAGTGGCCGTGATAAAATGCTGGTATAGAGAGTGTTAAAAAAAAAAGCCTGCCTGCATGCTTATGAGGTATACATTAATGTTGGTGAAGATATGGATTTAACAAGGATTTGAGAGTCACATGTCTCAGATATTGGAATCATACTGTAATATTGATTTACAAACTCAGTAATTTCACACACTATCTCTTAGAATTCTATGGAACACCTCGTTCAACTTGCTAGAAACTGAAAGGACACTAAATGGCCTTATTAGTTCTAGTTTCTTCTCTAGATTCCTCTTGGAAGAGGAAATTTTCTGACATGCAACATATATGCAACATTTATATGCAACATTTGCTTTGCAACAATTAATTCCTCCAGTATCAACCCAGAGCTATTTTGTAGGGCTCTAAATGTATCTGAAGGTTTAACCTCAGCATCAAACCTACTCTTTCTCCGTCATCCTTGTCTGAAAGCTTCTTTCAGATATTCATACTTATAATTCTCCTTATACCCTTCATCATCTTCTACCTCATCACGAAGACACCCTCATACCAGTCAGCGGTGTAAATGCAGGACCAAAGTGATGCAGTATCAACAGACCCCCCCACCCCCCCCCCATCACATCTTGGCATCTACTCAGCCAATGACTCAATAAACTATTCCTTTCTCCACAGGCCATGGCCAAGGCGCATCGCCTGGACGCCAACCCTTCCAACTTCGTGCTGGTGGAGGACGTGTACAAGGAGTGGCGAAGTCCCGACGCCAGCACTGCCAAGAAGAACATCACCGAGAAGGGGACGAGCCGGGTCCTGGAGGACACCGAGAATGTCTTTGAGGTCCAGTCCCAGTGGAAGACACCAGGGCGGTTCTCCCTCAGGGAGCGTGATGAGGTATTGTGGCCTGATTTCTCACTCGGATTTGCTTGTTTCACTTCCATCAGAGAAGATGGCTGGAAAGCCCATATTCAGCTGCAATAGCTGGTCTTCCATGGGGTATATACAGTTGGATGTAAAGCGGGATCACCTCACCGGGTTAAACACCCTGCTCTTTGTGATGAAAGAATGAAGCAGGATCTTTTACGTGCATGAGTTGTGACTCTCTCACACACGGGACTTCCATTTTATGTCCTATCCGAGGGACAGAGTGTTTTGCCTCTTGCTAGAGGGGACGGTATAATTACACACAACATTGCTCAGTGGGACCCGGGAATCAATCCAGGTTCCTTTGGATTGTGAGGCAGACATGCTACCGACAGAGCTATCTCACAGCCTTTTTTTGTACATTATTGATTTGTAAATCAGCCAGCCTCCTCATATTACAGTATTCCTGGTAGTGCTACACTGTATCTTGGGGATTCAAAAAAAAAAAAAAAAGCAAGCACACACATACACACACACACACACACACTAAAACAAAGCAAATAAAATGTGTGCATATAATCGTTAATGTCGGTGGATAGTACATGGCTGACAGTAGAAATTGCTCAAAACTTCATTGTGGGTAATGTGTCAAGCCAAGATGCTACAAACCATTTTATCTTCACCAGTTTCTCCTGCTGAGACTGGATTTCCAGTGAAAAACCTACCAGCTCAGAAAACTATATGTACCAGTCTGACCAATGACCTTCTGGCACAAGTTTTGGACTATAAGTGTAATACAGCAATTATGCAGTGTATGGGCATACATATTAAAGCATTATTATGTTATCATGAATATTTACCTGTGTATTTTCATTCAGCAGCATCGGGGGGTTGTTTTTCGTTGAAAATCATGTATATAGATTCAAAATGAGCTTAGCATAGAGGAGCACATTTTATTTCTCCTGTCAATGAAGTTTTTAGTCATGTCTATCATACAGTGTACGACACATCGCCTATCATTCTTTGATGTAAAACTTTCCAAACTACTCAGAACTAATTGTCTTGACATTGGATTACAGGCCCAGAGTAAAGCACACACCGGCACATTCAAGAGAATCAAGAAGAAGTCGAGTGGGAGCAAAACCCCGACCATTACGCCAAGTGAGTCCGCTAGTAATAACCCCCCCCCCCCCCCCCTTTGAAGAGAGGCCTCTGAAACAGTGAATTGTGACCTTTTGCTATTCAAGTATACAATTTTATCTCTGTAGTGTTGCATTTTTTAGCTCATCTATTGGAAAACAGTGCTTTGAGTGCTAATATACAAAGGTACAGAAAACCCAATAGCATTGTACCTTACTGTTCGAATTCCTTGGCACTGAAAAGGTTAATGAGAACTTGCCTCAAAGGACACTCAATCTGGCTTTGGTCACAGTTGCTATATCATGTTTAACTCTTTATGTGCCATGCTGTAAACCCCTTGTGTGCCACATTATTCTGAGACAGCAATATAGTCATGCTTTGGGAAAACATTCTGTTTTTCAAATCAATGTAACTTTTATAGATTCTTGTTACCCTGGACATGTAGTGAGCAAAGTTGTAGAGAAAATACCAAGCTTTGCTTTGATGTAAATTGTATGTCAAATCTATGTTTGTTTTTCTTTCAAATGACCAGTATCTACATTATTGTGAGGGCTTGACATTTGCACACAAACCAGTGACAAAAACTGTGAATTTATTGGCAAGTCCAGTCGGGTGCACCACTTGATAGTCGATCACCACATAAAATGCAGGCGACATATGACCGAAATGGAATCGTCAGAAACGCTTTCATTTTACTTTGGCATTTGGTGATTTATCAATTGGTGTGGGCGGGATTGTGCGTTTGAGCAGAATATGCAACTTAATTGGCACGCCGTCGACCGAGTCAGGCATGTGAACGTGGCACATAAAAAGTTAAAAAGGAAATTTATACCTTTGTATACTACTAAAAATTTTGATTGTTGTCAAGAGCACATCCTATGTGTGTGTACTATGAAAAATGACAAATCAGTGTCGGAAGAATAAAGCAATATGCTTTATATTTTTTGCAGTCAGTCACAATTGTCTCAATCAGTCACTATTAAAGTAATCAGCCACTCTTCTTCTTGTCTCCATGGCAACCTATACAGCTGTGTCCAAGAAGAATCAAACCCTGCCGAGGAATTTCAAGCCGGAGGAGAAGGGAGAGGCAGCTGCAGAGAAGGAGCCAACCAAGGCGTCATCACTCAAGAGCAGAATCAAACTTTGGAAAACATGAGACCGGCCAATAGCCACATTTGTTGTTTGTACTCCCATGGGGAATAACCTTCTTTTTTTTCCCCCAATGAATGTTTGTTTATGGTTGTTGTTTTTTTTTTTTTTCATGCAGAAATCTTGGAACAGTTTGTATTTTTAAACCAGTTGTCCTACCGATAGTTTTGATGTGTTTTGTAAAATGTGGGCACCTAAATTGTATAGGCACCATTGTGCAGATTTTTTTTTTTTTTCTGTACTCTTTGTGGAGGTTTTGTTCATGAATCAATTTGCCCAACATAGGAGCAAATACACACGGTGATGTTCTATATCACAAAGGATAGGAGATTTTCGTACTTTCTGATCTCTTATCGTCAAATAAAACCATTCATTGCTCTAATCTTTAATACCTATGTGATGCAATGACAATGTTGAATCCATCATGTTTTAGACCATGGTGACTAAAATTGCATTTACTGATGTGGATATACAGCCTGTGTGTATCTTGACATAAGGGCATTTTATATTTTGTGTTGAATTTTGTGCTGGAGTATGACAACCTGTGTATGATCTCTGATACAGTAATTATCTTAGAGAATAATTTTTGATGAGTATGTGACATTGAAGATCTCTGTACCATTGCATACTTGAAGCAGGTATGCCATGATTTTATATTATCTAGTTGGGTAAATTCTGTGTTAATCTCGGAGGTATATGAGTGTGTCCCTACCAACCAAATTCAGTTTTCATTGATATTTCAAGATATCTTATTGTGACAACAGTTTCCTTCATCTGTGTTTTTATTTGTCTCCATCTGCATCACATTCACAATGATGCTGCTGTGCGTTATGGTGGGCTGTAAAACAATATGTCATAAGATTGGATGCTGGATAATTGGTGAGAGGATAGGAATCTGTTGAAGAGTTCTTGAGGGGACAGGAAGAAAGAAAGAAAGGGAGATCAAGTTTAAGAGCACTGTTGAATTTGGTCGGATGCAAGAATTGTGTGTGGCTGCATATGTGCCTGAAAGAGGCTGTTCACTGCAGAACACACTGTAAGTGTGGCAGTGGCAGCGTTACCATGGCTATTTGTGTCTGTGTGACACATAAAACGACCAGGTAGTCAAGATGGCCATAATAATTAGCATCACACAGTATATTGCACCAAAGCAGAAGATGTAGTGCACCTTCTAAATTGAATTTTTCTGACAGATGTGGCGATGCTTCCATCGAATCTGCTGAGTACTTTGGAGATAGAATGAGAGATGTTCTTCTTGTGCAGAGGAATCTGAGGTGTGATTTGAGTCTATATGACCTTCAGAACCTGAAAAAGACAGGAAATAAAGCGAGTGGGGAGGGAAGAGAATCGCACCTTCCAAATGACCTTTGAACTCTGCCTGTTGCTCTCTCTTGGGGTCAAGATACACTTGTACATGCATCTTGTAAGAAATGGGTTGTATTGATATAGGAATTTGTTTCATTTTCTTAGTAAAATGCTGATGAGTGATATGACTGAAGAAATTACTAAGAGAAAAACAAGATCATTTCATATTCCCTTTTTCCAGCGCAGCGAAGAAGCGTGGATGCACTGTACGATAGTATCACACTGGTATTTTTGTTTCCTTGTGCATTAGTTACATGTCTGAGTCGTGGTAAATGATACCATAACTGTAAGAGGGGCAAATGTGTGATGTCGTATGCATGCCAATTCTTGGGACACATATTTGTGTGCTGAAAAACAAACAAACAAACAAAGCAAAGCACTCCTTCCACACCAAAGTGAATTATTCTAACAGTCTAGTGGCTCGACGTCACGTATCAGCAATTGGCAGGGCAAAATGGCAATATCGATAATGGAATGCAAATTGATGTACCATACTTGTATCTGCTCTCAGCAATGGGTATAGTGGTGTATTGTCCTTTTTCTTTTTCTTTTTTCAATAGCAAGCCAATAAATCGTGTGCGAGAATTTGTGTGTTGTTGTCTTAATTACTCTTCTTCAAACATATGACAGGGTACAGTTGACATGTTTCCAAAGAATTACAGTCTGGAGAAAAAAACTCGAGACTATATGACTGTACTATATATCACGTTCTGTGTCCACTCTTCTGCCAAGTTTGAGAAAAGAGGCACTATAGAGTCCATGCTGTCAGTACTTTTAAAGTGGGCAATTTTAGTAGCTGTAAGAAGAGATACTACTACTACTACTACTACTACTACTACTACTACTACCGAGTTTCAATTTTTTTTCTGTGCATGTTCCTGTGAGTGTCAGACGTACATTGTAAGTTAACCTAATGTCCAGTGTGAGAGAGTCTACTTCATCTGATTCATAACCCAAAGGGTGAGACAACAGGTTTTTTTTTAAAGTTTCCGGTTTTAATAGTCTCAGTACAGTTTGATACAGTTTGATTAAAAAATAAAAAATAAACACATATACAAGTATATAAACAATTGTTGAAACCAAGTTCTAAACAGGTGATTATGCAAGGAAATGTAAAATTCTCTCAGGCTGTTGGGGATAATGTGGTTTTTCAGACCAACTATCAGAGTGTTTCTGCCTACACTGTATTTGACTGAAATTCCTCACTAAAATAGTTGCTTATGCAGTTTGTTTGGGTTGTGTTTTTTTGCAAGGAATGTAAAGTTTGTATTAAGTTTTGTGGTATTCTACACAGCAATTGCCCCCAATAGGGGTGAAATCATGAAAAATGCAGACATTCATGTGTGTCCATTCATTCTCGGGATTTATGGTATAGATACATCATATGGATGGCACATTATCCTTTGGAACACTGGTAAAATTGCAATTTAGCACTTTAAAGATTCTTCAACACTTATGCGTCAACAGCACAAGTATGTCTGAAATCCCAGGCAATTCATTCGTTTAAACGAAAGGTTATTCAGCCAAAATAAAACAGAATTTTAAGTACTCCTCTCTTTGGATATCTGTATTCAGCATTACATTTAGAGTGTTCAGAGAAGGAAAATGTATTATGAAGTAAGATTTCAATAATTCTTATGTTTGAACAGTTTCATGTTAAGTCATGAAGGATGTCTATGGCTGCTTCTTTTTTAAGCAAAAAACAACAACAAACAAACAAAAACGAATTATACTCTGATATTGGTCTGCACAATTAAAAACACACTGAAGTTTGAAATAACTTGCCAGTACTTGAATAGTGATTGCCCTAAGATCACTTGGGCAAGTGCTCTTGTTCAAGCATGCAGAAAACGGATTGCAGGTATTACCTGAATCCCGTCCATCTTAAGTTCCTCACAGAATTGTTATTACCCTTCAACAAGTGTTAGCATGACGGACGATCAGACAAAACTTATCTTGTTCTTTGTGTAAAGATTTTTTTTTTTTTCATGGTGATTTTGTGGTAGTGAAGGATGAGCGTTTCCTGCAGTTAATGCAAGTGCAGGAAAGCAAGTGACATACAATATATATACATATTAGATATCTTGCATTTGTTACAATATTCATGTTTTTTGCACTGTCTATACCTACAATGTTGTTGGTTTTATTTTTTTTTAATTTGTTTTGGGTGTCTTCTTTGTCTATTAACTTGTGTTTCCTGTGAAGTTCAGAACTAGTTTCAACATGTCCTTTGATTGGTGATTTGAAGTCTGACCAGCATCGTTACAGATCTGGTGTTTTTTGTTTGTTAGCTTTTATATATATGTACATATGTATTCATTCTTTTTTTTTTCTTAAAAGTGTTTGATGTGATGTAATCGTGCAATAATGTTTTGATGTTGTCATGCTTCAAGCATAAGACTGCATGGACTTTTCCATGAGCTCTTTTGCCTTCACAGAGCACGGAAATTTTGTAGAGTGATCACTTTTGGGCACAATTTTTTAAACGTGTACTCGTTTAGTGACTCTGGTTTCACTTGTTTCGTTGCATTGAGGAGTCAGGTCAACGTTTGATTATTGGACATCTGGTTTTTTTTTTTTTTTTTTGGTGATCATTGGTGGATGTATCGAGATGTGTAAATAATGTTAGATAATCATTGGGGAAACTGTAGATAAACACACGTTGTTGTTGTTTTTTTCTTCTTTGTGGCATTGTTTTGCCTCTTTGTGCAAAATCTAGAAAGTGTAAAGCTGGTCTTTAGATACGGTAGTGCTGTATTTTGAAAATACAAGATGATGCTTTTTATGAAAGATCATATTTTGTAAATTGTTGTTTATATATATTTATGAAGAATTGCAGAATTTTTTTGCCTGAAGTTTTGATGCGTCTCTTGATGAGCCAACGCTCCTTTCATTTCCTACCGATGCATTTTATGAGACGATTGGTTGTATCATGATGTTTTTTGTTGTTTCTAATCTTGTTTTTTTCTGCCTCGAGTTTTTCTAAATCTACACGATATGATAATGCCAAAAAAATGTTCACAACGTGGTGTTGCCGCGTACCTTGTGTCGGCAAATGTAAGACACTTGTATGCAGATCGGAAATGATGCTGTGATGAATGCAACAGAAAAAGATTTAGAAATTCAGATGGGCACCAGTACATATCAAAGTCTTAGTGAATGTGACACTTGCCCCATGGTAAGAAACGTAGCGATTTAACGCCAGTGCAGTTGGATATAATGAGAGAGAATGTGGATCAATGAACACCTTTGTGTAGTGCTCTCTGTTGCGCCCTCTGGAGTGGAAATAAAATTGTGTGTGAATACAGGGGAGAGTATCATCTTTTTGATGCATGTTCGTATGGGATAAAAGTTCATTAAAACTATGAACCTCCTATTAACTTGCAGTGATTTGGAGAAACCAGTACACCGGTTCTATTTTAGTTGAGCACGTTTGTTTATTTTGACTCTCCCATACCCCAACTTAACGTTTATGTGATTCTTTGAGCATGCTGGTACGAGTTCATGAACTGAAAAACCCATCTACAATACACAATATGTTACAAGGGGACAAAAATGGACACAGTTTCTCTCACACAATGCCAGCTCCTACATTACCAAAGTAAGAAGCCTTACATTGGCAGATAGCATCGTCTTTTATCCCATATGATCATTGGTACATTTACTGTTCAGTTGGCATTTCATTGAATCACATTGGGGAGTGTCTGGAAAAAGAAAATGGTTCCATTGTTTCGTGATTGTAGTATCATGTCTTAAAAAACAGAGTTTTTTTTTTTCTTTTTTTTCAGATTCCTCAATCCTTGAAAATATATGTCAGTGAAAAATCACCTTCCTTTTCCATAATGTTCATTTGATCTTTTCTTTTATGTAATCGTGATCTATTAAGTTATGATAGTTTTAGATGCTGTGTAAATGATTTCTGTAGGGCTTGTCAAAACTGCACTCTGCAGGAATCAGAGAAATGGTTGTATTGGAATACAGACGACGTGTGCTAATGTTGTGTTTGCGAAAAAGTGTTCATTGGAATGCCTCAAGCAGATGGTCTGAACTAAACAGCTGATACTCATGTCTGTCTGTTGAGTCATTTACATGGTACTGTACAACAGCCTGGTACAGGAATGGTCTCAAGTGTACTTAATCATCATGGTAACAATGCATATGCGTGATTGAAAGTTGGAATGTCTGGCAGATGTGGTGGGGGAAACTCTTTGCATCAAGTGGTAAATACTAAAAAGAAAAGGAAAAGGAAATTTTATAAAATCCAACCTGAAGCTGTGTTAGGATAGTCACCTTTTATCACTCATTACCAAGAGATCAGTACGTAATCAGTTAAGCTCAAAATTGGTACTTGTTTTTTTTGTTTTTTCTGATAATTTAAATAAATATATGTACACTGTTTACCATCTTTCAAATGTCAACAGGAGCATTTCCTACCTGCACAAGGCCATGTTGCTGATCTTGATATAATGTACAAGGTCAGGGTATGTTTTGATGCGTTGTACTTTATATCGAAAGGTCACCTGAATAGTGCAAGTGACCCTTTAAACCTGGTTTGTAAACCACATGGGGGGAAGGTAGTACCTCTGGCCATAGAATCTCTACAATCTCTAAATTTGCTCCTCAAAGCTTAATAGGAAGCGCATGCAGATAAAAGGCATGGGTTGTGAAGGAAAGTTTGCACAAAGTATGTGAAACTATGGTGTATGTTATTATTTGTTGGAACAGACTGTGTTCATGTAATCTCTTCCTATGATGAATTCATCCTTCAAGCATAATTATCTATATCCACTTTGCCTCTCCTTCCCCTATTTTTCCCCCACCCCCATCTACTTAAGGTCTCTCTTGCATTTTCTGGAAAGAATCAGCTGCTTTCTGGAAAGAATCCTCTGCACACATTATGTGCAGATATCGTTTCTTCCTTTTAACAGCTCCAATCTGTTGGTAGAATCATGTGTTGTTATATTGCCTGATAATGACACGTATTTTGCAGATGGGTGACCTGATGCGTCCTCAAGTCTCTAAAATTGTAACAGCACCAAATTAGCTTGCTCGCCACAGGCATTGCAAGTAGGATTTTTTTTTTTTTTTTCAGTTCAGCTTCTGCAAGCCGCAATCATCAAGTGCAGTGACATGCTATGTTCTCAGGCTTCTACTTGAAATTCGAGAAAGATATTTCGTAGAAAAAAATATATATATAATAAACGACTTTAATGAAAGTCTCAAGAAACAAACCTTCACTGGTGTGATGATATTGCAATCATTTATGTCACAGTGTTTCTTGTTCCTCTGCTTTATAATTGCAATATTCTCTGGTGTGTATTTGATTCAGTTTTTTGATGATATATCTCACTGACCTGATCTCATCGAAACCCAGACCGGATACACACATGGACCTAAGATCATCATCTGCAACCCAACTTAAACTTGGTCCTCGCACCCACAATCGTTATGGTGACCGTGCTTTTTCCGTTTGTGCCCCCCTTCTTTGGAACACTCTCCCTACTCACATCCAGACCTCCACCTCCGTTGACATCTTCAAAAAGAAACTTAAGACTCATTTATTTTTAGAGCAGAATTAATGATTATGTAGGCCCTGTGTGCATTTATACTAAATTATTTGTTATTCTAAGCTGATTTGTATGTTTGGTTGTTTAGCATTGTAAAGCGCTTAGAAACATGTTGTATTAAGCGCTAAATGAATATTTTATATTATTATTATTATCATCTTTATAGAAAATGCCATACCATGACTCTTTGACAGATTCAATTTTCATTAAGGGTAATACTGTTCCTCGTTAAGTTAACTTTGATAAACACTGTAAAATCAAACACTCCGGATGAGGAAAGTTTCATCAAAATCGCACAAAACAGAAGAAAGATATTACTTTTTTTTCCAATGAAACAATGGGTGATTTCAAGTTTGGTGCTAGTGCTACAGGTGCTAGAGCTAATTCCCAAATGACTGCCTTAAATCAAGCTCCAACACCGACGGTCAGATTAATGAAGCAATACCAATCAAAATTAATGATCCCCACCACTAAGTGTTGGAATCACAGCACCGCGGAGTCCACGGGAATTGTGTGACGAAAAAGTGATGGCGCATACACTGTACATGTAGTTAAAGTCAAGTACAGTGTATTAAAAGATGTAGGCATGACTGCTTAGTTTTAGACACATAATGAGGAAGACGGATTAAAATGCCACAAAGTTCATCCATTTTCCAAAACACAACAATCTTAATTTTGCTCCCAGGCTCAGATTTACATTGTATGTAACCATGTTGAGAGTGTTTGTGTACGTTACGTGGGCAACCATTGCATTAGCATAGACTTTGCACGTACCAAAACAGTTGTCTATTATGGAAGTGAATGTAAGTCTCACACAGCAATGCTAATGCCAGCACCGAACTTGCAATGACAAAAATGATAACCCCTAGAGGCTAGTGTTAGCCAATGGGGTAAAAAAGCGTGTAAATTGCTAACACAAACAGCGGAGCTAGGTTCAGCAGCAACATTTAACATCGAGCCTAGCACCAGCAAATGCCATGCTGTGCAATATCTTTTTCATCCTCATTACTAATCTTGTCACGTGTATGCCAACAAACAAGCTAGCTCAATCTCACAAACACGATAACAACTATCACTTCATGGTCATCAACATGTACACATATCACTCAACGCTTGTACAAACTTAATGACAAACAAGTAATCAATTCTGCACACCAAAATTCTAATGATATACAGAGGCAGGACATGCCTTTATATGTATAACGCAGTCGAGTTACTGATTTCGAGGCCAAAATGAAGGTTGCCAGGATAGTGCAATACTAGTATCGTAGGACAGAATGGAGCAACCTTGACAAGCTGCATCTAAAAAAGTACCTTGATATTATATCAAGTATGAATAAAAAAGTCCCCTTAATGGCATCGTTTCAGTGTTTGAATTGTAATCTGAATGAAAACACTCCTGTTAAATCCTCTAAAAGACATAAACGTCTTTACAAATTTGTAGAATACAGTGCACTCCCATAACTTAATGAACACGGTTATTACAAAATTCTGGTTACAACGAAGTAAAAATTCAGGCCACGTCATCCACTTCTGATCAATCCTGAGGATTTCGTTATACAATTGTAATGGGAGTCCACTGTATCAAGAATATTTGCATCCTCAAATCAAGAATTGGAAATTTTGGGCAGAAACATATAACTCTGTCTGACACTTGAGTTTCAGTTCTTTCATCTTTATTTATATCTATTGTACAATCAAAGGGTCAATAATAATTTCTTGAACAGGTACCCATCCCTCTCCTCTGTATCAATGCATCAACAAATACAGAGCATTCCAAATTTATGTCAAGGGAAGACATTTTATACATAAATGGTCAATGCATTTCTGCATTAGGTAATATTGTAACACCAGAAATATTTGCAGCATATAATTTTCACAAATTGGAGCCAACAGCCTTTTTTTTTTTTGTGGCATGAAATGTTTGTGAATTGCCACTGGCATTGTGCAAATAGTGTAGACAAGACCATTCACATGAATTTTGATTTAGCGAATCTTGGCTCTTTTGAAATTTGTGACATTGAAATGCATGCGGAAATTTATGGTTTTACAGTATACCCTCTTTCAGTGTATGTAGAATAATTGGCTATTACATAGCTCAGAAAATCTTGGCATTTTTTGCTGTTGTTGTTTCAGTTTGATTTGTGTGGACTATAACAGTAATTGAACATAGTCAATGGTGAAATTTGGTTAAGACGAATATTTACATATAATTCTACATCTTACAATTCTATATTAAAATGCACTTTGGGGTGACATATTTTCAGCAAAGAAAAAAAAAATTTCAATACTTAATGAAACAAAATTATGCCAACTTTTCATTCAGTGAATTTCAATACCCACATTCCAACAAAGGTGATGCCCATCGTAACTGCAAGTACATTGTACATGTATGTACATTGATAAAATATCTGGATACAAATGAAGGTTTCAAAGATGTATATATCTTTGCAAACAAATATTATGTACAATATTTCTATGACACAGGTGCATAAATACAATGTAATCCATTCATTAGGTTTAACCATGAACATGTTTGTGGCAATTAGACTCTGCCACCAGAGGTTACTGAAAGCCTGCTAAGTTGTTCCTTTATCAAAAGTTATCATACCTTTTATGTCTTACAGTCTGGATCTTAGCGTACAAGTCTAAGAGCCATTTGATTGATCTCTCTGATGGGTGAAGTCTTGTGCCAGTTGTAGGGCATTAATATTCCTTGCAATTAGGAAATATATGAACCTGAAGGCTGGGAGGGATGCAAGGTGATAAAATCCTTCAACATAGAAGTGTGCTATTACCGCCACTATCATTTCAGTGATGGATGTACCAACTTTCTGGCTTCAGTGTACATGCCTAATGATATAACAATGGTTATCTATAGCTGGTCTTTGGTATAGCATGCTATCTCTGATCAGGATAAATATATATCACATCCAGTGTAAAAAATATAAAATACATATATGCCCCTCCCCTCACTCCGCTTCTTTCTTGTTGTGTATTCACTGTAATTGCTAATGGTGTTCTTCCAGATTTATCAACACTGCTTTTTACCGTATAAGCTGTTATTTTCGTGTACAGATATTTTTGCGACTGAGGAGGTCAAAAACATTTTCGCGAGATGTTATTTTTGCGATTTTGACACCTTGGATCAAAATGCACTAATGCCTATCAGTCTGAGACATTTTAGCGTGTGGTTAAATTCAGGGTCCAACAGTGATTCGCAGAATTTGCGAAAATTAAACCTTTGCAAAAATACATGTAACAGCTTATACAGTAATTATGCCAAAAGAGGTACATGAAGAAACCAAAAATAAAAAGTGCCACCATTTCATCTCTTTGGAGCTATTAACCCGTTGAGGACGGGCTGATTTTGCTACAACACGCATTTCCCATAGACACTTGCCTGAGTATACTCGGGACTCGTCCTCAACGGGTTAACTCAGGGTTCCCACAGAAATTTGAAAACAGAATTCCATGACTTTTCCATGACTTTTCCATGACTTCCTTTCTGGCACGGTTTCCAAAATCAGACACGTTATGATGGCCTCCACCTTCCCTCACAGCCATCGGTTCCACCCACTATCATACTCATGACATAACAAGCGTACATGTATTATCATTAGTATATGTCCCGGGAGTTATGTAGAATTTGGGATGTCATTAAACTGGAAAAAATGGAAATCATGAACACCAATTATAATAGCAGAGTATGATCATAGAGTATGAGAGTTGCGAGACACGACAAACTGGAAAGCTGCCATAGCCAAGAGGTAAATGCAATTCCATAACTTTTCTATGACTTTTCACAAATTTTCCAAATTTCCTGACTTTTCCCTGACTTTCCATGACCACAAATTTTTCCAGGATTTGCCAGGATTTTCCATGACTGTGGGAACCCTGTAACTGGCAAACATCCACTTAATGGCATGACGGATAGCCACATTAAGAGGGAAAGGGAAGCACTGAAGTTGGATGCAGCCACACATATGCACAAGTAGAGACACATCCATCTCCTTCGGTTCAGGACGGTGACAGAAAATTGTCAAACTTCGATGAAAATTCAAGGGCGGCTGGATGCACGGTGCGAGTCTGGACGGAATTTCTGCAGCCATCTTACAGGATAGTACACTGCATTTCACTTTGCATAATCAGTTCAACAGTCAGACAATGCTCGTGGGGCGTGTGCATTGCAAACTCATCGCGCAGAGAGCTGACGTCTGCTATGTCTCTGCTATCTTGTGTATCCTGTTTATCCTGGTGATGATGTCAGCCTCCCGTTCTCTCAGCTTCAGCGCAATCTCGTCCTGGAGTAGAAGCGCACACAGAGATTTGTAATGAACACAATGATGCAACATACAAGTACACTGTACGAAGGTACACTCAAAATAAATGTAAGACGTAAAGGTTGTGCAGAGTTCACCGTTTCAAAAAACATACAAAACAAAAACCAAATCACATTATGTGTGGCATTTGTCTGTTTATCCATTAGCAATGAGGAAGGTTTGCAACTCGCCATCAGTAAAGAATAACTAGTCAGATATTAAGTATTTTTGTGTGGCATCACCAAGGCAAGATATCATATGTTATCAATCAAGTGAACACGTCAATAGAGGCTACATGATAGACACTTTAAAGGGATGGTACAGTATTGGTGGAGATGAGAATTGGGCTTTTAACTTTTTGTGAGATACCAAGAAAACACTTATGATATAGTACAGAGCATACCATTTTAAGAGGCATTCAAAGTTAATTTGATGAAAATCGGGTTTGTAATGACTGAAACATCCAAGAAAAAAGTAAAACAAAGCGATCGTAATAAAGTGTGGGTCCCACACTTTATTAGAATCGCTCTTTTTTGGCTATGTCAGCCATTTCAAACCCAATTTTCATTAAAATAAACTTTGAATGCCTCTTAAAATGGTATGCTCTTTCATATTTTGTAAGAGGTTTCTCATTATCTCACCAAAAAATGTTAGAAACCTGAAATTAGGTCTCAACCAAAACAATACAATCCCTTTAATCAAAGAAGACGAGATCACTTTAACTGCATTTGTATAAAAATATGAAGAGTTTAAATGCAAAAATACATAGATGCTGATTTTAATTTTTTCAAGGTCATCATCAAATAAGGAGAAATGAAATTGTTTCAATGATACTGCACTCATCATATATGTACCATGAAACATTTTTGAAGACATTAAAAATCATCACATATATTTTAATGATTTTCTTTCTTTTCAGCAGCTTCAATCTTGAATATCTCAAGTTGATAAAAGTGGATATATAAGCTCCTGCATTTAAATTCTCCCTTTCAAGAGTTATGAAGAGACTTGCTCCCAGCCACTGACCTGCAGTCCAACAAACATTTCCTTGGCTACTTTGTCGAAGACGTCCTGGACCTCTGCCACTGTCACACCTGCCAGGATATCCTTGGCAACGTCCGCATCATTCTCTGTGAGTGGAGAGACGAGGAATCAAGGGTTGTATGTGTCATGCTACGATGTCTTCCAAACAGAATGGTAAGGCAACGCTGCACACTGGCACTGGTCCAACGGTCCAGGACCAGTATAATATCACTGTCGGACCAGTAACTTTTTCAGGAATGGACCAACATAAAAGAATGGAAAACTGGATACCTACTGGTCAGACAGACAGGCCGGACCTACGGTAGAAACTAGATATATCGCTACGGCGACTGATATGCCTCCGCCATAATGCATGGTTCTCCTAATAGGTCTATAGTACAATGTCTTGACAATGTGTGATGACAGTTTCAAACAATTGGCAAAATATTAAAATGACAGGTTTGACACAAATGTGCTGAATGTTCACTTTCCTAGAACTAGGTTCAATTGGATGAATGATTAAAATGTCAGAGTGCAGATATTTGGGGAACTGATGATTTTTACTTGACTTTTGACCCTTTTATAAGTTTATGCATTGAGTAATTTTTCAAGGTATTGAGAAAAAGTATAATTTCAGTATCAAATGGGAAAATAGCATTATCTAAACCTGGCCTTTGACCTTTGACCTCACAGTTCCAAAGAGAATCACTGTTAGGTTGAACATGCATAAATATGTAAGTTTCATGATGATACCTTGAGTTACTTTTGAGATATGGAGGAAAAAGTGCAATTCAGCACTTTCACTTGACCTTTGACCTTTTGACCTTTGACCTTTTGGCAAGAAACTTCCCACAGAATATATATTGGGTAATACATGTATACATCAAGTTAAAAAAACAAAACCTTCATTCATTGCATAAATATAAGGAAAGTAGTGATATTTTGAGGAGTTGACCTTGACCTTTGACCCCCTGACCTTTGACCCATGACCCCCAACTTCCCTAGATAATCACTGCCCATCGGTACAAGCATATATACTAAGTTCCATGAAGATACCTTGAACCATTTGCGAGATATGGAGAAAAACATGAAATTTCAATTTTTTTTCACAAAATAACCTGTGACCTTTGACCTTTGACCCTGGGACCATAAAATCCACACAAAGTATTATCCCCCAAGGATATACCCTCATACCAAGTTTGATATAAAACCACCACACGGTTCTTGAGATATCGACAAAAACAAAACGGGACGGACGGACGGACGTACGGACGTACAGACGGACGTACGGACGGACGGACGGACGACCCGAAAACATAATGCCTCCGGCCACTTCGTTGCAGAGGCATAAAAATGGGTTAGTGTGCAGCCCTCGGTAAGGAGAAATTGCAATATGGAAGGAAATGTGGATTTGCAGGAGTTACTTTCATGCATCCATGCTGTGGGCTGCTCTGAAGCTCTCCTATTAAAGTCCTTTTGGCACAACAAAACACAACAGACACAGGAACATGGTTGTAGTGTGCAGTACATATTGACTGCAGACATATAACATTCTGCAAATTTCCAGTGTTTACAAGTTGTTGTTTTAAATGTTTTATACCTTAACAGTGGTAATTTATCAATACACTGTACTCGCATGGAGTGAGAAATACAGATCCAATAAATGGAAACTTGACAGACAAGAAGATTCTAATCAGGGCTCGATATTACTGGTGGTCCATTGGCCCGGGGCCACTTAAGATTGATGTTGGGCCACCAAATAAAAAAACAAAAAGTTATCTTTTGGTGGCCCCATTGGGCAACTAACATTCAAAATGGATTCTTATGTTTCCTTTTATTGTGGACCAACAAAATTTCAAATTTTAACATTTTAGTGGCCCAAATGGGCCACCAGAAAAAAAAAAGTTGGTGTTAAGCCCTGCTTTAATCAAACATTGTGATCCTCTAGGGTTAAGTTGCTAAGACGGAGAAGAGAGCAAACCTTGGGCATTGTCCCCACTGCCATCTCCTGTCTGTGGTTCCGTCTCCTCCAGCTTGTCACCGGCTGTTTCCTTCTCCTCCTCCGTGGGCACCGGTGGGGCCAGGTGCTTGATGAAGACCGCTTCTTCCAAGCCCTCGTCCAGCGGGGGTGGATAGGGCGTGCTGGCCGGCGGGAGCACCTCCACACACAGCTGTGGGAGAGAGGGAGACAGAAAGATAAATACAAAGATTTCGAATGATGGAGACAGACACACAAGGGCAAAGATATGCACAGAGACACAGAGACAGACATATGTAAAGATGGCAAAACTCTTTCTGCACACATACAGTGCAAACACTAAATAAGAGTTGGATTAATACCTGCAATTTCATAGCACATATATCTTCTATATTGCTCTACTGTACTCTATCAAAATCTGGCTAGTAGCTGCCCAAGAAATATAAACAATATTTCCTTCATCCATCAACATACGTGTACATCAATCGGTATGCATAAAATAGTCTCAATACAGTTAAATGGGGCCGATAGTATGTAGCTGCACAAATCTGCAGTGAAATATACAGCGCATCAGTGACATTTAGACAGATAAGAAAGTACATTGACTTACATCTGTGCACATAATCTGCTCTTCCCTCTCCACATGATGGAGGAAGTAATAGAGGGAGTAGTGCTGGAAGAGCCTGGGAGATGAGAAAAAGAGAAACGATGATGTCATGATTACTAGCTTGTTACAGAGATGTGAGGATGCATACTGTGTTTCATCAGACAAGCCACGTAATGGATAGATTCTTTTCTGTGTTTACAGTGCACAACCTTCTATGTGTACAAAAGCATAACATTTCAATGGTTTGACAATATTTTGCTCTGGCATGTGATACATGCTCAGCTATGGTATATGCGATTTCATTTTTCTTTTTGATTTGCCATAACCTAAAGTGAGCTATCACAGAAAACTTTCATGAGGCTTTTTTGTTTTAATTACAGTGCTACAAATGAATTGGTAAATTATGTGGGAGGGGGGGGGGGGGGGGAGTAAAAAGCAGCTTGGCAAAGTCGGGTTTTGAGTATGCAATGCCTTCTACTAAAATACTTCTACTAAAATAACCTCCATTCTTTTTCCTATTTTTTTTTCAATCAATGTGCATATACGAATCATATCTTTTGTTTAATGCTGTTTTGTTGTTTTCATTGCAAGAGTACGAGTCCTTATACCTCAACCTTTAACTGACCTGTAATAATTTGCCTAATGTGCAGGATAAACCTGCCAATAGGATCAATGCACTTTGCATCCAAGGCCCCATTTCATAACAGATGTTATGATAGCAACTCTTGCTGGAATGGCAAATTGTCATGGTAAGAATCCAGCTTCCTGATTGGCTGTTGCTATGGGAAGTTGCCATTCTGGCAAGAGTTGCTATCATATCAACTTTTTAATGAAATGGGGCTCAGGTCGGCACATAGTTAACCATGTGAATCAAAATGGTCCAGTGAACATGCACCATGGAAATGTGCAAAACAAAATGATGTCCCCCCCCCCCAAAAAAAAAAAAAAAAAGAAAAGAAGAAAAAAGAAGAAGAAGAAAGAAAGCAAACAAGTATGCAGTCCTGCCCTCTGCTCATTGTCATGTCAAACAGTGATTTAGTTCAGCCTTACGTGCTCTCCAGGTAGTCCCCAATGAGCTTGGCCTGTTTAACATTCAGGAAGTCCAGTCCCCCATTGGTCTCGCTGGTCTCTGTGCCAATCCCAACCAGCATGTTCCGGAATGCTTCCAAGTTCTGTGATGCTGATAGGTTGTCTGTGCAAAAAGGCAAAGGGTATAATTATAAAGTGCAAATGATACATGGTCTGCATGCAGCCACCAATAGGATCTCCACATTCACTTCAGATATACTCAGCAATCACTTGCATTTCTTGCATGCCTGCGATAAAATTGTTCTCATCTTTGCTAGATTATGTAAGATAAGAACAAACTTGATTTCTTGCATTTTGGTGTTAAACTCAGTGCGAGTGCACTAACATGTTCTTGGTAAGTTGAAAGGACAGTATAAGTTTACAGTGTAGCTGATATTCTTAAGTTGAGAGTAATTTGAGGCTGCCTGAATGAGCAATTAACAACTACACACCACACATGAATCTCACACAATGGTTTCAATTCTGATGCTCAATTCCAGGACAGTAGCAAAACTGCAAAGCAAATGAAAATTATACAGTAGAACTGTTGTAAAACTGCATTCATACTGCTGTTCTATGCAACCATTATGAGGTTGAATGAATGAATGGCGACACATACTACAATTCTGATCTTTGACATTGGACATCAGTGTGTGAACCACGGTGAAGAAGCCTGATGTTTGTTGTGCATCAAAACCCTCTTCCTTGGCCCACCAGAAGGCTGACACGTAGTAGTCGAGGAGGGTGGCTTCTTTGAGGTCAATGGCATAGTTGGTCAGCTGAAGGATTTGGGCAATTTTTCTAGTATTGTAAAAACAAAGCAAAATTTATAGATGAGATGTACAATGAATATCATGAATCACATTTGGCTCAGAAGTAATCTTCCTAGAATAGCTTTCTATCTGTTACAAGAAAATCATAAATGAGGTCAAGTACATTGTACAAGGACTTTGTTGGTTTAGTCTATAAAATAAAATACTATGTGTTTGAGACACTGCTGAGCAAATGATACCGTACATGCATGCGATTGCAAAAAATGACATTTCAAATATTCAAGTGCTCAATGAGATACTAGAAGTATATCAAAACTTTATCATGGCTGTCTCTGTATTAAAATTAATTTCATATACAAATTTACACTGTACCAAATCATTAGAAATGCTACTGCAGTAAATAGAATTCATTGTGATGAGAGAGTTACATTCAAATAAGAATTGATTTTACATTTGGATGTTTTTCTAATCCCACACATAATCTTTCTCCTTTGAATACACATTAGTAATGAATGACATTTTCCAGTGCCCCAATGAGTGGTTTAATCATACACACAAAAGTTGCTACAAAGGGAACATAGCAATACCATGCCTAGTCTGAATCTACAATATTAGTACAGCTTTGGCATCATATATGTACAAGGCTAAAATAAAAAATAAATAAAAAAATAAATAAAAACAAAATAAAAACAAACAACAACAAAGAACAGAAAAAAAGAATGAAGTAATACAGGCAGCACTGAAGATTTTGGTAATTGTCAATGCTTTTAAAATCAGCAGAATTTACCATGTACATTGAAAAAAGTCCCTTATGCATATTCACAATGCATGGACAGCGGGCTAAGAGCTGGTCTACACAATAGAACGTTATAAGAATGTACTTACTTCTCAACTTCTTCAACGTTTGGCAAGCCCATAAGATCCTGAACCTGTGTATTTGTCAGAACTTTCCATGCCAACGAGTCGTCCTTTTCCAAGGCTTTGGCCTCATCATCCTACACAGGGAAGGGAAAGTACAGTGGTTACTACTTTGTACTGATGAACACAAAAACAAAAAACCCACTGTTAGAGGGTATTTTCTATCAAGAACAGATATTCGAAAGATGATTTAAAAAAAAATCCTCCGATTCATATTACTCATGATACAATGTATCTATACAATGTATCTACAAGGGTATGTATGAAACAAAGTAGAAGTCTGCATACAATTTATGCATGTGTATGTACGTTGTATACCAATGTGCTACTTTATGTGTTTAAAAAAAATAATTAAAATCTAAAATTGATTAACACTATACATTGTTTAAATTTTTCATCCCAGGAGTTACAAGGTTCAAGGCTCAAGGCATGATTACAGTGCGGGAAAGACTTTCTTGTTCTCCCCCTCCCCCCACTACTATTGTTTTTCCAAACCACTCTGCACTACCCTTCCCTTGCTAGCTTACAAACAGATGCATTCACTCACAGTCTCACACACATTGGCAAATCACCCTGAAGTGGCGCGGTATGGGGGTGGGGTACATTAGGAAGTCTTGCCACAGTCAGTGCTAAATGTCATTTAATTTACCATCACCATTCTAGCTGTACGTCTTGGGCAGATTAGCCCACCAGACGCTGTTGCATGGTGTCTGACTAACTATACACAGCCCAGTTGCTGTAAAAACAGACGCTGTGCTCCACATGGCGTCTGGTCGGGCTAGGAGTCTGACATGCTCGCCATAGTCATAGACCCGGTCTACACTTTTAGAGTTTTATAGTAAGACCCTCAACACAGCTACAATTTACAAAACTGTTGAAAATCTATGTTCTACCACAAATTTCAAGTCATTTTAACAGTTAACGTTACATGTCTATATGTTGAACAGGTTTTGAATCAATAATGATAGCAAGTTTGCGTGCACAGTGTCACGACTCACAGTTGAGTCTATGTAGGCACCGTAACGGTTACATTTGCGTTGCATTGCAAAAAAGCGCGGAGACTCCTTATAAGGGGTGCCCCGGGGGTTACTTATAAGGGGGACGGGGTTACTTATAAGGGGGACGGGTTACTTATAAGGAGGGGCCCCCCTTGTGAGTGGGTTTCCAGAACTGATTTTATATATAAATTTAGATTCCACGCACATATTTTCTAAATTCTGTCTAGATCCTAACGTTAGACTAGCCAACCACGGCAAGGGAGTGACACTACTCCACTAGATCTAACGACACGTTAGGATAATTTGGGAAGCTCGGCCTCGGAAGGACGCGGTACAACAGAGTACGCACTCAGCATTGTACTTGAGGCTTTAAGTTTGAATCGTCCGACACCTACCACAAAAGCGGGTCTACGTGATGAAGAAGTAGGTCTTATCTAAGTTTTCCGGTCTCTTTTTCAGTTCTCCCCGTTATTTGTTTGGTTGTCTACATAAAACGCTCGCCGGACAATAACAAAACATACGTCAAATAAAAGGTACGGGACTACGCACGCAACTCGCCGCGCTGGCCGCTTGTCAAAAGCAATGAGCCATTGTTTGATATCAAAAATAAGATAACTTTTGTATTTCTCACAGTAATTGTTTTCCAGTCGACATCTTTGTATGCTTCTGGCCCTTTACCAGTCGGCTGAATGGAAATTTGAGACGTTTTTCCTTTTCCTTTTTTCGACGCCATAGTTGCTAAGCACCAGCGTCACAGTGAATTACATACTTCCTAGCTAAAGATGGCGCTCTTTACAAGCTACGGCACAATGACTGAAACTGCTCTGATGACTCGACGCTCAATCTAGCTCATCCTGAGATACCTTATAGCGGGCGTGAAAATCATATAATATTCTTCTTCTTTCTGACTGATGAGTGACCTGGGGGATTTCATGAAACGTTTCGGTCTGATATTTTTCAGACAAACTGTTACAAGCTACTGAAATCCTTGCATCTGATTGGTCGACAGCAAATTTGTCCGGCAACTTTGTCGGACAAAAATGCTTCCTGAAATGCCCCCTGACTGACCCCCATCAACGAGCTGATCATTATGTCACTTTCAAAGGAGGTTGGCGTTGTGGATTGTAATAATCTGTGTTCTTTATAACTTTAATTGGCTTGTGTTGTTACTAGTAAATGAATAGATAAATACAACTTCAATCGAGAAATGAATGCTTAAAATAAAGAAATAAAATGAAAATGAAAAAAAAAATGATGCTTTTGCTGTGGACACGAAATAAAAAAGAGCTCAATTGAGCCTTTATTGTATAAATTGCATTGAATAACAGAAAGGGAAAATGAAGAGGTATGCACAAAGACTAACAGCTCGGAGATACATAATCGAGAGGAACAGTTTATTTGACATTAGTCTCACCTTCTTCCGATGCAGTTTGAGGGAAAGCTTGTCGACGTGAGCAAACGTGATGCAGAAAAGATATCGAGTTAAGCATGCAAAGAGAGTATGTTCTTCATAATTATTATAGTATAGGTGATTAAACGATGCAAAGAAAGCAAGTTCAAGTAGGAGAGCATATTAAGTTTTCGTAGACGTTTAGTAAATTCACTACGTTGCTGAGTAAGTAATTCTCCAATTCCCTATAATGCGAGATATTTCTCGATGATGTTTGTTCAGCGTTATACACTTCATCCATTGAGATAACCTTGTTCCTAAATATTCATGATGCCTATCTGAAAGTGACAGTAAACAGAGCAGTTAGTCACGACACAATTATTATTACTATGCACGAACGATATGTTATTAGTAATTAATCATTATCACTTTGAATGTTGTATGATTTTTTTTTGTATTGATTTGTATGGCATTTTGTTTTCACGAGTCTTGCAATCTGTGAAACGAGTTTGAAATTAAAAAAAGAGGAAAAAACAACTGTTATAGTGTTAGTTTCTAGAGTAGATTATTATCCTGACACTGTTACCTAAAACTATGTAAACAGCATAAAACATCAGCAGTGTCATATCACTAAACTGATTAATGGTGTATGACTCAAGTCATGAAATCATGCTACACGGTGTCTTGATTTCTGTCACAGTTCCATTATCCTCCTTAAAAACGGTCTTTTAAGACTCAATATCAAAATGTTGATAAACTTATAGTAATGTTAAATTGATTCTTACGAATTGCGATGTTAGTTGTTTGTTGAGAAACAAATAATGGATATCAATTATCAGCCTGTTTCTTCCAGAAACTTACAAGTGAATTTAGTTCTTCCGATGATGTTGAGGCGACAGAACCACGCCGATATTTTGCGTTGCTATCCTGAAAAATAAGAACCAAGAAACAAAAGAAAAACAAGAGAAGAGAAGAGAAGAGAAGAAGAGAAGTAATGTAAAGGAACTATGTTCAAAAGAGAATCTTTTCGCAGGGAAGAGTTGACAAGCGCTCTTCAAATATTGATTACAGGCATCGAAAAACATGTCAAGTAGTTGTAAATCGATTGAGCAAACGCACGCATCCTTCGAGTGCTTGTAACTGTCACACAGCCCTAACTCCGACAGACGTGTGACATATCATAGTGCTTACTTATCGTGCTACAATGTATATTCTGTCACATTAAATCCGATAAATGGCCTATTTGCTCAAGAAACAATCCCTGGCACATTTCGTGTACACTGTGTCAGGACGTCAGCATAATTCATAACTCATGTTCCGAGGTACTACACTTTTTGACTTTCGTTGTCAATATCGTACATTTTACTAGATCACTATCTGTATGTATTTACACCTTTTGCCAACCGAAATTGTACTGTCAAACACCTTCCTTCTGCTAATGTATATCTTTAACTTGATAAAACTCTCCGATTAAAAAAGAAAAAGAAAAGAAGGAACAATTTACATTTGAATTTTCGTCTTCTCTAAAGCATTTTGTGAGTTGTGAGATAATTAGGTTTGAGCTTCACTTTTCTCTTTGTGTTTTTCAGAAGTGCTATAATTTGTCTCAGGTAAAGTTCATAGGTCCGATCAGAGGATTAAGTCACCAATTTTCGCTTTGTGATTAATCACGTATATCTCCGTAGATATCAATACTTTTTGTGAACTTGTATAGAACTGGAAATGACTTTTACAAGTGTGAATGAATGACAGGCAGTCAAATGGTGATGACGCAATTAGGCAGCTTTATGCCGAGGTCATGCTTATCGAAAGAATTGGTGTCAATAACTAAACGGATAAATACCAAAAACACAGGTACTATGAATAATAAATGATGCTATATAATAGCATCTTCCAAGTACATCTTTTCAGAAGTGAAGGGGGGGGGGGGGGGGAATCACTCAACATTTCCTATACCATCCTCTCTTTCCCTTTGCACATAACCACATTCTAAAAGCAGCTGCAAAATACGGTTACATGAAATATATTTACATACATACATATACATGCATACATACATATAATAACATTGGTGAATGTCTTCACTGTGTTGAACAAATATATGCACATAATATTAGATATAAAGTATACAATAAATACAGAGAGGGGGAGAAGGAGGGGGTATGGGGGGAGGGGAGGGGAGGTGAGAGAGAGAGAGTTGGTTCAGAAAAATACATTAATATACTGATTCTGTGCATCTGGACATTGCGGAGGTCTTTTTCTTGGTTCCATTGCTCCCATGAAATATCTACACGCTAAGCCGAACATGAATTCTATCCAAAAACATAACCCTAACCCTAATCCTAATCCTAATCCTAATTTGTTGTGGTGCACCAGAACAGACTGCTCAACACATCTTGAGTGAGTGCCCTGATCTCCGCTCTCCTGACAACATGGACCTAACGCACCCTACTCCAGAGACTGTAACTTGGCTACAACATGATTTAGGGACATTATTTAGCTGCTGCTGCCTCATAAGCAAGAAGAAGAAGAAGAAGAAGAAGATCCTAATCCCCACATCAAACTAAAGTTAACACCCTATCAACACCCTAAACCTAAGTCCTGGGAACAATAAGACCGGAGCAATATTGTCGGGGGAGAAAAATGTCGTGTCACCCTTTTTCTTACCTGTTTCCCTGTGTTCCCGAGGCTTGCCATAGACATCCGTCGATTAACACTCCGCCGCCGATCGCCCATGATGGTTCCTTGAGCTTTGGGATGGATGAAGATTTGATCAATAATTTGCTTGAAAGAAATGTATTGTTTCTTAGTCAAGCTTGCTCTTTTTTTTTCGTATTCTACAGTGTTGCTATTATGTACGCTGTTTTACATGGCCTTGTGCTTCATTATATCTTGACAATGAGACATATACCATGTGATCGAGACTCACATGGTTTGGATTTAAATCTGCGAAGAGTTGTGGTGGATTTTATGTAATATAAGTATCAAAAGGACATTAAAAGCAAATTTGAATTAACTTTTGAATCAACTGTTTTCCTTTCGCTATATTCAATAGCTATGTAGATAATTCCTCATTATGTATAACAACAATTATTACATAATGAATGACTATTAATGTATATATTATACTATACTCGGAAGGCTGGTGAATATTTTCGAGATGAAAGTCAAACATGAAGGAAATAATATGTACAAAACGCTTGAAGCATGGAAGAAACTGGAAGAAAGAGAGGAGAGAGAAAAAACAACAACAGCGTAATGTGATCTAACATGGCTAAGAAACACAAACACTTAACCCAATCTTACTGGTAAAAGCTATATACGTGTTTTTTTTTTCTTTAGCGCTCAATTCATTTCCCTCAAAACTGGGGGAAAAAGCAACGAAGTCGACTTGCACATTGTAAGCAAGTACAAATTTGCCAAGATAACCAGAAAGGTATAGTAGGTATCAAAACCTCATCCGAATGTCAGGAGAAAAAACAAATCAAGTTTCGTTTGGGATGTATACACAACTGCGATTACAATTTTGTAAGAGAAACCGGAAAAGGTGACTCTGCCACTTTTCAAGTCCACCACTGAAAGCCCGGGAGAATTTTGTCCATCAGGCAGCGAGATTTTTCGGCACTCCTTTTGTTGATTACATCTCCTACTGTTCACTGGAACAGAGATCTTGTGCACTTTTGTGGTATTCTCACACTTTTATGGTTCTTCGCATCTTGGAACAATGTCTGTTTCTCCTCTGCCGACACCAAACACCAAAGCGGTCTTCATTGCAACGCGGAACCATGTTCTCATGTAACGCCTTGTTTATATGTTTTCATGAATAGATTAAAAGCTTTTACACTGCCGATGTTTTGGTGCATCACTGCAAGGCAAGCTACACAGTAAATAAAAGCCTATCTCTAGTTTGAAAAAAACATTAACGATCTAAGGACGCAACATAAGACTGACAGGGTGCTGTTCGTTATTCCGAAGGTTCGCTATTCCGAAGGTTCGTTGTTCCGAAGGTTCGTTAATCCGAAACACACAAATTCCCTATACCTAGTGGTTCGTTAATCCGAAAATGAAAAAGGGTTCGTTAATCCGAACATTTGTGGCGTTATTCCGAAGGTTCGTTATTCCGAAGATTTGTTGATCCGAAAATGAAATTCGGAATAACGAACCTTCGGAATAACGAACCTTCGGAATAACGAGCTGTAACCGACTGACATGACTGTTATTCTCGAAAAGAGACCGGCACAGCGCACGTTTATCCTCTCACCGAGGAAGCGTTAAAGGCCCCGGCGAACTCCATTATAGCCAGTCAGTAAACAGTTAAACTTCAGTTACGATAGCTATCAACCTTCTCTGTGCCAATGAGTGCCAATGAGTCAAAATGTGCACAGAGTTCACACACGTACCTGTGGACAGAAAATTGATGTGGCATGCATAGGCTTAATGACCACACCATTATCTTACACCTAATACACGTACAATAGGCATAATTATTATGCGAGAAGTTGCATTAGTTGGCGTCATTTTTTTTCTTCACAGATACACTGATTATTACGGGATGATGCGCACATCATATAACGTGCATTTATAGTTGAAAACAGCACTGTTAAACAATGCCGAGAAGGTTCATGCCTCCACTCAAAGTATTCACCAATTTGTAACCTTTTTTTTTGTATATGTTTTATGACGAAAATAAAATAACATTATCCATACACAAATCATAAATTGACACAATAGCACCAACACCTTTGAAATCGCAGAAAAGACTGTTGAGCTGATATCGACCTCACGCAGTTTTTGAGTTGACTTTGAAGTCACTTTTTGAGATCAGATTTATGCAATGCATCTAGCATGCGATAGCAAGGAAATTGAGGTTGACGAATGCCTGCCATCGATGCATATGATATCATCGGGTTGGTGTCATTGCCTGTATGCAGTTTTTCCTGTTCCAGTGAATCTATAAAATCAAGTGATAGTAGAGAAGCCTTTATTAGGATAAAGAAGTGGAATGGCGTGTATCGCCTGGAGCAGGTATTTCTCTCGCTTTTTTCAAAATAAGGGATGTTTCAGGATTTGGAAACATACCTCATGGAATATTTCTTAGAACAGGCAGCTCAACATAGTATGCTCGCAATACGTAGCATCAGCAAACATGATGCACTTCGACCTGTTTCTCAAAGCAGCACGTTTGCTTTTTTGAACCCACAATCTTTGAGACCATTATCTTAAACACTAGATAAACATGTAACGCTGAAAGATTCCTAGTCAAATAGAGCCATTAGACACTATACATTATACGTGCACCTATACTCTGCGTATACGTTCATGTATATGTAGACATTACATTTCGAGACAAGGTAATACATAGATAGGTAAACAGACGGACAGATATCATGGCACGACAAGACCGTAGTATGCTTACTGGTGTAGGCAGAAAGAAACCAAAAATGTTCTGATCAGCCGCTGATAGCAAAGCAGGATACCACTTGATGACGTCACCCTTTGGGTCGACAGCGCGGCGTTCTGTAGCCGATAAGGAATTTCGCGTCCCGCTATAAGAATATTGGGACAGTCTCTCCAATTCCTGAAAAAAAAACAGAAGATCAATTCCTCCAGTTAAACCGCTAAATGATGGTCAATACGCTGCGAGTTTAAAGCGACAAAACTGCATGCGGAAAGATTTTACTGATGACCTTATAGTGAATCATTAACCAACGTGGAAAAGACGCGTTACTACGCACGCTATCACTAACAATGGGGATAGAAAGGACAAAACTTCAATTTTTGTTTCTGCGGATGTTATCGAGCTGCCGTATTTTCTCAGTTTACTCAACAAATCTCTGCAGAGATTATCTGGCTTTGTTACGCCATGTATTTTGTAGGTCGACTTGCCAGGGACCATTACAAGACGCGGGGATTAAAGCTGAGCTCGCGATCATGGACACCGTCCTTCTTCTTTCTGTTTTTTGAGCCCTCTAAAGGTTGCACTGAAAGCCTATACTCATGTACTACCATGAGCCTGCTTGTATGTTCCATTTCTATTGTCCTGAAGTTGGAAGTGTCTGAAAGGAAATCATAGCTGGTTAGTCTAAAAACAAATATAATGCTGCTCCTGGTTTCACATCAGATGTCTTGGAGAATTCCCTACATTCGTTACAACACAAAGTACGCCTCAAGAATATAGGCATCTGTTGAAATGAAATAACACACACCAGTTTTAAAGATTTTACATGTTTATGGACAGTTGTTCTTTTTTTAATCATAAAAGTGCGTAAACAACAATGACGAATGTACTATCAATTGATTTTAAAAAAGTATCAACAAACACGCTGAATGCTATCACACGTACATTGCCCCGTGTGGAAAGCAATCACTGTTTTGCCATTGCAACATTTATATTTCGGCAATATAGGCAAAATGTAGAAATGAATCGGTGTCAAATCTTTACTATTGGGTTGTGGTGAGCTCTATAGATACACACATACTCTCCAGTATAGGCCTATCTATATACCTGGTATACTTCACTAAATCTTTTACTTAATTTTGTTTTTGAAATATCATGGGGGGGGGGGGGACAGTCACAAAAGTTAATTCAGCATGCGGTGCTGTGCAATTCACATCTTGATCGAGACATAATTCACGTCTGTCACTCATAGGCCTATACCGCATACGTGTTCAACACATTTGGATGTCACCGCTATACTTCATATCGACGCCCGTATAAATGCTAGAAAAAAAGAGATGGGGGCTCCATAAAACCGATACATGCATGAGAATCTTACCCTCTTATTGACGCGATGAAGGACTATTCCTCTTTAATGTCACACACAAGACGTCATAAAATACTTCTATGAAATGGATACGTCCGGATCGAGCATTAAGCAGGCAGTGCTCAAGCTGGCATCAGCCTAAAAACTCCAGGAACATCTTGTTCGCCTTTGTATGGCTTCTGAGATTATAAATGATAAAATCATAACGCAAGACATTCGCTTGCGAATAAAGAGGAACGAATGTGTGATGATATCGTATCCTATACAGCTGCTGACAGCGAAGAACGACTCGTGTAGTGTGAAAATGAAGAATCCGTAAAGACACTAATAAACCTTTGAGAAGGCCGCTTCGCTGCCTGTCTCCTTGTGTGAAACAGTATTAGCATTCATGATAATCCTTCGAGCTCAACCTGACTTCAGGTGTGCGCGCTAGTCTGTGTTTCAAAGACCTCATTAACTTTGTTTCTACAAAATTTCCAGAATATGTTTATAATGTTCATTGACATGTTTGTAGGGAGATAAGTATGCACTGACAAAAGAAGGAAAGACAGAAGAAAAAAGAGAGAGTGTTGAAACATCACCTTCTGGTTTGTTCGATGATTCACACATTCTCATTGCAAATGTTCTGATTATTATTTCCTATCAGCTTTTGATTATTTATGATAAACTTGTGCATGCAAACTTTAGTTTGCACTTTATTGTGAAATCGACTTTGTATTTCAGTATTGGAAAATGTTGCTCCTCGTGCTTTAAACATAATTAAACTCCGAATTCAGCTGTCATTTGATTTGATTTGGTTTACACATTTTCTTGGTTAAGTCATTATTTAGTCCAGTGTCACATAATTCTTTGCATAAAAATGAAACACTTTACAATGCTATATACATGCAGATGTAGCATGGGAAGGGATGATAACGACGATGATAGTAATCATAGTTAAAACAAATTATCATTATCATGATGATGATAAGTAATGGCTGATTGACGTTATAGCCACTTCAGTCAAGATTACCACTTGCATTTAAAAGGTGCTTGATTATATTTACATGATCGTGGTGTTAATATTATACACATGCAAGATTAACGATACCGTTTGAGCTGATAATAGCTTATCTTTTCAACAGATAAAGCCTGGAAAGATGAAGACTAACATTTTAAAGCACGCTGTTAGTTACATTCGATTTTCATTCAAGAAATACAATGTTATTGATTAAACCCTCCTCTGCGGTCACGTCACAATAGGGAGAAGACAAAGAGATGAAGTGTCGAACGTGTGAAACGTCGATTGTCTGCCAAAAAATAAGTGCGAGATGATTCAATTTTCCGCTTGGCTTCAAAAGCCACTCTCGGTAACTTGACAACCTGACTCGAATTATTTTTATTTGATGGTAGAACTGAACACTTTTACAATATAGGGTGAGATCAAAAGTCTCTGTTTGTTGTTATTGTTGCTGTTTTTGTTTTTATACGTCCTTGCAGGCCCGTAACCAGCAGTTTACTGTGTGTGCGTTTGTGTGTGTTTGTGTGTGTGTGTGTGTGTGTGTGTGTGTGCGCGTGTTTGTTTGTTTGTGTTTTTTTTTTTCGTCTCACCTCCCTGCTTTCATTGTGATCAATTTGATGAATGAAAGGCCAGGTGTCTTATTCATCAAGTTTAAATTTCTAGAAGTACATAGAAGTACACAAGAAGGGTTATTAATGATGTTATTTTTGATTTTAAAAAAAATTGTTTGACAATTTTGTTACTTTGTATAGCTATACACCAGCTTCTGATTCATTTGGAATGGCAATGAATACAGATTACCGTAAAAAAATTTGTGTTTGTTTATGTGTGTGTCTGTGTGTCTGTGTGTATGTGTGTGTGTGTGTGTGTGTGTGTGTGTGTGTGTGTGTGTGTGTGCCAAAGATATGGGCATGAGAAACTTAATCCTACATTTACTATGAGAAGGATTTCTACAAAAGGGGAAATTATTGTGCATGCATGACTTATGCAAACACGGAATGATTTATCGTTGTTATATTATCATTGTGATTGCAATCATGATTTTTTAAAATGATTTATTATCATTATTATTATTTTTATTATTATTGTCATTATTATTATTGTTATTATTGTGATTATTATTATCTTTACTTAATTATCATTATTATTGTTATTATCATCATTATTGTCATTATTATCATCATCATCATTCAACCTATCATCATCATCATTTACCAAAGAAGATATTATGACCAATTAAACCAATTGGACATTTTCAATGGTCCTCAGTTAAAGAGTGAAATGCTTAGCAAAACAAGTGGACTTTCGCGATAATCATTCAGTAGGCACCTACTGAAAAGTGAGAAAGATAATAAGACAAAAGCTAATTGACAACAAATGACTAAAAGTTAATGATATGAACAGCTTAGCACAGACCCACATGACAAAAAAATAGGGCCTATTTTCATTTTTAAAGATATGCCATGGAGGAAGATTTACTCATTCTTTTGTTTCTTAATTCTTAATTAAGACAAATGTTCTTTGTTTATGATGTAAAACTTGATCTATCTTGTGTTATGTTTTTTTGGAAAGGAAAAAAGAAGAAGAATGAAAATAAATGAATTGAATTGAATTGAATTGAATTGTTAAAACACACACACACACGCACACACATACACACACACACACACACACGCACACACACACACACAGACACACACACACACAAACAAACATACTCGAGGAGCCTATAGTCTCTTGGGATATTAGAGAGACCTGTATGGAGAATTTTCATTCCACTGAAAATTATTTGAAGAGACATTCCTTTAAGACCTAAGACTTTTTGTACTACACTGGGCAAGAAACTCAAAGAATTTCACTATAAGTTATCACATGACGCATTGTACACAATAGAGCATCTCCTAAAGTTTGGGGACAGTCATGGAGAATATTGTGATCCACATAATTATTTGGGAAATTGTCAAAGGGGCTTATATTCTTTATCGGGGCGGATAGAGGGTTGCTGCTTCCCTTCCAAAAGCCCGTAATAGTGTGTCAAAATCCTAACCCATTTCCATCTCAAAAGGGGGTATCTCTGAGAGTCGAAAAGATGCAGTCAAACATACTTCAGACTTTTGCTCGATCTCAACATACTTTCACATCTCAGGTTCCATTAGACACCTTGTGCACTGTTGCAAGGGTAGTCTGTGCCGCATAGCTGTGTGCCTATCTATCTATCTATCTATCTATCTACTATCTATCTATCTATCTATCTATCTATCTACTAAGTATCTGTCTATCTATCTATCTATCTATCTACAGGGCCGGCGGAGTGTTTTCAAAAGTGCGTGTGTGTGTGTGTGGGGGGGGGGGGGGCACTTCCGTGTTTCATGAGCTAACAAGCAAAAAAAAAAAAAAAAAAAAAAAAAGTCCTTAGCTCATCTCTCCCCTTCCACTTCCCGGTTTCTTCAGCTGTCAACCGAAAAAAAAAAAAAAAAAGGTCTTCAGCTCATCTTTCTCCTTCCACTTGGGGGTTTCTTCAGCTGACGAGCGAAAAAAAAAGAAAAAAGGGGGTTGGGGGACTTCAGTGGAACAACATAACCTTATCGCGCTCACACTTCAAGATCTCTATCTATTTCTTTTTAGTGCCACAAAAAAAAAAATGGGGGGGGGGGGGGGCAAAGCGATGACACCTTATGTATTCCTTTGAATGGTGCACAAAAAGTAGGGGGGGGGGGGCGAGCCCCCCTGGCCCGCCCGGTTTCGCCGGCCATGATCTATCTATTTATCTGTCTATCTATCATCTATCTATCTATCTATCTATCTATCTATCTATCTATCTATCTATCTATCTATCTATCTGTCTATCTATCTATCTATCTATCTATCTATAATATCTAAGGGGATGTTGCAAGAAAGTTGCAATCAATTGCAACTCCCAAAATCAATCCCAATCAATTGCAAGTTGCAAACTGATTTATCTATTGCAAAGTTTGCAATAGATCTTTGCAATTGACTGCAACTCGACTTTCTTGCAGCTGCACCTCCTAGATCTAGGCACGTCAGACCGCATAGAACTTTGATCACATGACCCACCAATGACCCATCCCACCACTTACCCACGGCGTAGCTATGCTGCCCATGCTCGCCGCTAGATATTGTGTACATGTACGCTTGAATTGCGTAAGCGATACATCCCAACACAGCAACACTACATCTACAGGCAAGATGTCGGCTCTGCAGGGAATGTCCCGATTTGCGGTAAGAAGTCTCATATAGGGCTGAATAATCTCGTGTAATAAACGTAAAAAGGCAAGAAAGCCAGGAGTGAACCCTATGACCCAATGAGTCACTTCATAAGCATTTTACGTACATGTATTTGTAATCTGCAGGTATCGGTTGCAAAAACCGGCCGGCTTCTTTCCAGTCGTGCTTGCAGCCGAGCGCTGACCCTCCAAGTCCCCACAAGCCAGGCGAGCCTGTTCGCACAGCAACGGCCAGCGACAGCTGCTTTACCCCGAGCTGGAGCAGTTGGGCGATCATTGTTGGCATGTCGTGCAATCTCAACCAGTAAGTTGATCTAGATACATCATGTTGTGTTTAAACACATTGGAACCAAGACGATAAAACTGTGCTTAGGTACACGTTTGTTGGTCATTTGAACAAACGTTTTTGGTTACACCATCACACAAGCGAAGCAGTGCAATAATACACTGCAAGCAAGTGCAGTACTTGACTGAAAGATCAGCCTGTATTTTAATCGTTGGGGATATGTTTTGCGTAGCCCGACCAGATGCTGTAAGTACGCTGTGCGAATATGATACTCGTACCTACGTACAGCGAACTGGGCTGTGTATAGTTATGTTCTGCGAAATCATCTCCGGAGGAGGACTGTAAAAGTAAAAGTAAAAGTAAAAGTAAAAAAAAGAAACAAAAAAAAAAACCACAACAACAACAACAACAACAAAATTGTTACAAAACTCGTACGGACTGACTAATTTACGGCATTTGTGCACTTTACGGCCATTGCATCGGAAAGGGTAAAATCTCGCACCAATAATATAAGGCTGTAAAGTGAACAATTGCTGATTTTTCTGTTTACTGCAGCAATGGCATAAGATGATGTCAGGTTTTCCCATTTCATTAATGTCCATTTTCCCCATTTGCCATAAAATGTCATTATCATATAAACCGATTACTTATTCTAATTGGAATAGGGTAGGATTCATCATCAATATTATGTGAACTTCCATATCAAAACAACCAAAAAGTCTCCAGATGTGCATCTCGATTTGAAAGTGTATAATAGACTCTACAGTACATTCTAGCAAAGTCAAAGTGTTTATTCTGAGAAAAGAGGCACCAGTTTAAGTAGGGTGTATTCAAGTGCATTAATCTCACCATGTTTTACTCTGTGCACTATTGAAGTGGGGGGGGGGACAGGTTATAGAACTGTAGAAACATAATGAAGGGATTATTAGAAATTTGACACACTCTTAGTATTATCACATTCTACTCATGACTAAAAGTAGGATTTTTTTTTTGTCTCGTAAGGGGGAGTATCGTCCATAAAATCCAACATTGGGTGTGAAAATACTTGAATTTGCTTCCATTTGAATAAAAAACAAAGACCTTGGAACTGGTGGTTTTCTTTCATTGCTTCGAAATTTCATTTCAAAAAGCTAAACAGTAAAAGTATGTGAATGTGTAACCTAGATGATGATCTTTTGACCTTAGACTGTTTAACTTTGTTGTAACGAGCATTTCATTATAACTGTGTTTGTTGTAACAGGAGTGCACTAGACATGCATGCTGTGATCTTGTGCATGTCAAGTGTATCCGTGCAATAAAAAGAATGGTTTGGCTTTCGCAATATAGTGTAGGGTGCAGATACATTTGTAAAGACATGTTTACCATAGGTCATGCGGTATTAGGCAAATGTGCATCAAGGGTGACATTCTACCAGTACATGTATTGTGCACTGCTCTCAGTTTGACTATGAGACTGCAAGCAACCCTTCCTATACTGAGAATGTTGTCAGTGGATTGTTCTCGATCGTACCACAAGGTCTCCTGGCCACAAGAAAATAATTTGATTTCATGTCATTTCAATATTAAATTTGTTGTCCATATCATAGATATTTGTTATGTTCACATGGTTTTTTTTTACAAAAAAAAAAGAAGATAATTACATAAACTGCATTTGAATGCAATATAAGACATATTGGACTTGAGAGGTATCATTTTGCCAACATCACAAAACATAGAAAAAATGTTGTATAACATATCTTATATCAACATCAATATTCAAACATTCAAACTATTAATGTATCTTTATGTAATTAATGTAAATACAACAAAACTGGTATGAATGGTTTATTCCCCGTGTCTTGGAGGTACATACAAATCCTGCAAATCATTTATTTGTAATCACTGGATAAAGTAAAATATATAAATAAATATTCTTACTCTGATAAGATTAAATCTCCTCCAACTTCTCAACATATTGCATAAAATAAATGAATATCATCAATAACTAAAAAAAGAAAATTGTCTCTAGCAACACATTGTTTATCATCTTTAGAAGGGGAAATCACCAACTCTTCTCTTGAAAAGGACTGTTGCCACTTCTTTGTCCTTTTCAGTTACTCACGAAATTGTTGTATAAATGCCAAATTGCATATACAGTGTTTGTGGCATGTACAGTATTATTGTTCTTGTACGTGTATTCAGTTCGACAATTTTTCCTTTTAGGACGAGGAGATGCTTTGTGCATATACTGAGGTATGGTCATGAATTGGTCCCTTCAAGGATGACTTGCAATGAGTTGATTTATCCTCTGCATGGAGCAGCACCAGCCCAATCACTTCCTTAGCATTGAATTTCAGTGTATGTATCATGCACAATAATGACATAAATTCACAAGTTTGTAATTATCTCAATATGTTAGACGGTGAGATCATTTGTTTGCTTGTTTAAATGTATGAACAGTTCAGCAAATGTAACTATAGTCCTTTCTAAATCATTCCAACTCTTATCAAACATGGATGTGAAGTGTTATACTTTTTCCTTTTGAATGCATTTCCAGACAAAACATCGTTTATTGCATGAAGATCTTGATCTCATTTGCTTGAGCTGTATTTAGATTTAAACTTGCCATCATCCGTCTCAATTTGCAGGCTCAAGACTAGACGTGGCTGTCCAGGAACCAGCACCAGACTTCAAAGGGACAGCAGTGATCGACGGACAGTTCAAGGACATCCAGCTGTCAGACTACAAGGGGAAATACCTGGTCTTGTTCTTCTATCCCCTTGACTTGTAAGGAGACAGATAATTGGTATCAAGTTAGAATGATATGCTCATCATGCACGCAAGACATGCCAGCATTCACACACCATTTTCAAAACTAACTGTATTTGCCAAACAGAAGCCAAATATGATTTATTCATGGAGAATGCTATCTTCTATGGATCAGTGTCAGTTTTTTTTTTTTTTTTTTTTTTTTTTTTGGGGGGGGGGGGGAGGTTTTTAATTATTTGTCTTATGATGATGGGTTTCTAGCAGGAGCAGCTAGTTTCAGTAACCAGTCAGAGTACCCTGGTAATATATGGAGCATGAGATTGTGATAGTATGGTTTGCATGTACAGGTGTACATGCAGCAAATGCCTAAACACACTTATGTGATAAAGTATTATAAAAAGAAACCAGCAAACTGAAAACTTACATGACCATTACGTGATATCGGCAAACGATGGAAACTTGAAGTAATGAATGATATGTAATATACATATAGTGAGGGGGTCAACTCTTAATCTGTTCCCATAGCATCAGAGAAACTTGGTGGCATGCTTTGATAGTGAAGGGTTTAATTCACGTTTGAACTTCAGCTACAGTACCTGTAAAACTAGAAATTTTCATGCCATGAAACTTTCATGATTTTTGCAAGGAGCCAAGATTTGCATTTAAGTCAAATGCATGTGCATGCATTTGTCTTTACAATGTATTGAATGCCAGTGGCAATTTGAGAAAGTTTCATGCCAAAATGTTTCTGGTTTTGCATGATATAAAATCTATGCTAATGTGATGAAGTGTACACTGCATAGACTATCAAGGCACAAAAAAGCAAACAAACAAACAAACAAACAAAACAAAACCATTTATTCCCAAAGGTGTGCTCACTATTAGCTTTAGTGTAGGACTTTTAAAGCATTCACAAGATGTTCTGTGTATGTGAATAGTCCTCCGAGGGAGGACGTACCCCCATTTCTACCTTAGTTGCTTGTTTGTCGTAGTATATTCTGGCACTGAATTGTGTGACTTAGCATCTTGTGCTAGTGAATTGGGAACAAAAACAAAATGTGTTCGTCTCTAAAATCCTGTATTGCTTTACTTTTAAAAGTTAATCTGCAGTGTATGTGTTCATCAGCACAAATTGGCAATGGAAAATGGGAGCAGCCACCAATTTTCATTGACATGCAAGGGGGAAAAATTGCTGTCCAAACAGAAAGGGACAATCCGTAAGGGTGGTACATACATGTAAATGAGAAAACTGCCTATAGAGGAGTCACTCCTATGGGAGAAATATTTTATGGACACAGTTTCAGAGAATGATTCTAAGATGGATGTAGGGGCCCTGTTTAATATCGAAAGTATGATATAATTTGCTCTAGCCCATGATTTGTAGCCAGTGGAAGAATTTTCCTCAGGAGAGGAGAAATGTTGCAACTGATCAACAAATTTCCCTACATCAACATAAATTGGCACTGAATTGATCAGTGTTTTTAGTAGTAGCCATGACAAAAGAAATCACGGCCATACATACAACTCGAAACAGTGCTGGCGGTCGGGCGATAGCTTGGTGGTTTAATGGATAAGATGCCTGTCTGGAGATCAGGAAGTCATCAGTTCAAATTCTGCCCGAGTATGTATGCCCATGTTTTCTTTTGTCATGACTACTTCTGAAAACACTCATCAATTCAGTGCTTATTTACATTGATGTAGGGCGATTTGTTAATCAGTTGCAATAAAAACAACTCGACAGAAGAATCTCATGAATTTAGAGAAGAAATGTTGCATATCACTGTGAAACAGGTCTTGTATCAGTATAGAGTGAGAAGGAGTATCAGGTTTGGTAGCTGGGAGGAGTCCGCATTATTTTTCTGTCTCTCTTTCAACAGCACATTTGTGTGTCCAACAGAGATCATAGCCTACAGCGACCGGGCAGACGAATTCAAGGCGATCAACACCGAGGTCATAGCATCGTCTGTAGACTCTCACTTCTCCCATCTGGCATGGATCAACACCCCACGGAAGGTACAAAGTGTACAATGACTCTAACCTGTGGATGAAAGAGTGACTAAGCACTGAAGATTTTGATGTATAGAAATGGGGTCATTCCATGAGACCGACTCCCACGAGTCATACAGCCCACGAGTTTGACATTGAAAAAAAGGTCCATGAGTCATACAGCCCACAAGTCATACAGCCCTTGAGTTCAACGGTAGGCAAGTAAAGCCCATGAGTTTGACACCAGGTAAAAACAGCCCACGAGTTCGACATCACAACACAGGGCTTAATGTGTCGGTCTCATGGGTCTTGTTTGCTTAGTGTCGAACTCATGGGCTGTATGACTTGTGGGTTTTATGACTTTCGGGTGTCGGTGTTGTGACATGCACCCATAGAAGTTCACTGGCATTGCATTTGCTATGCCATGCTCTTACAACCTCAGCAAGAAATCCAGATGTGAGAGACTTAACTTCCAGTTTTTAGTGTTTTTTATACTGGAAGTATAGGCCATAATGTTCGAGGTCAGTGAGCAAATGAATTTGGATGTCAGGTTCTAGAGCAAAGACAAGAGTTCCACAAAGTCAGTAAAGTTCACTGCCATTCCTCTCTTGTTCTTTCAACGTATAGTACATCGTCGTGATCACAATGATCATGTGATCAAGCTTGCAACAGGTCTTATTGGGCTTTGCAGGATCTCACAAATGGTTCGAGGTATCTTCATGGAACTTACAGTAGGATGGGGGGGGGGGTGGCTTGTGTAGGGAAGTGTCATGGTCAGTAAATTTGTACTTTCAAAATCAATTTTAGTCTTGCAAATTGAAAGCTCCCTCAAGACCAAGGTAGAGTCAACTCAAGTCAATGAATAGAAATTCTTGTTTCACTGTACACCTAGTATAGTTACTACATTTACCTCAAAAGTTCTGACCTTGAAAAGCAAGGATGCAATTGGTTGTGTATTCAAACATGACCACAGGACTAGAATAGAATTGTAGAATGTAGAATTGTTTCTTCAACTGTCAATTAGAATGAGTTTATTGAAAGACCAGAAATGTCGCTAATGCTTGGTTCTCCTAATTGTGACCGTGCATCACAAAACAAACAAAAAGTCACACCCCTTGATTTTATGTGAGGACTCAAAACAGGTGAAATGGGTCAACTAAGTCAATCTTGAGTTTTTCATATTTTCCAAAAGAGCTAGTGTATCTCTCTTCTACATTATGCTTAAGTTTGGGATCATAACACAAATGGGAAAGTGTGTTTTCTGCAGTTTTTCTACTACCTCTTTTTGGGGGAGAGTATAGAGTGATCAGGTATGTATTAGAGCCCCTATTAATATCTTGAAATCCTTTGTACACTCTTCACTTTTCAAGTCTAATAACTTTTGAAAAGATAATGCTGCTACTTTGAAAGTTGGCATTAATCATGGACAGAATGTGTTAATAGAACTTGTTCAATTTCAGCTTAAACTGATAATCCCTTCATTGTTGTTGCTCCAGTGGTTGACATCCTGTGTTTTGTTCCTTTCATCGCACAGCTAGCGCAGCTTGGTGAAAGATTAAGCGCTTGAATAGACCCTGTACTTCAGAGCCTCTTTTCTCAGTTCACACTTTTCCAGAGTGTGTGCTTTCTTTCCAGTATTTAGGTAGGTTAGGAGAGTCCATGTGAATTGAGTTATACATCATTTTAAAAGAAACCTGTACGAGGTACTGACATTTTCTACTTGTCTGATAATTCTAATCTACATTTTTTGATGCCTACAACTGGAAAGAGAGGATTCTAAAACCCAGGATAAGCCTGTAATGATTTTTTGAAAAAAATGAAAACGAGCAAGCCAAGGAACGATCCGCACAATTTGGCATACGTCACAGGTGCCAACCTCCGACTTTAGCAAAACGAACTACACATGTCAATTTACTGATGAAATCTCACACGAAGTACTGCAAAAACTGTTACCTGGTATTTAGTAAAATTGCAATATGGAGCTGAAATAAACATGTTAAACAGTATTTATTAATTTTTAAAAGGAATCTCTTCAAAAGATTTTTATTTAGATAAAATTCGTGGGGAATATTCCAGATATGCAAAATGAAATTGGCATCATTGTCCGAACGTGCTGCCCATAGAAAACTGTGTGTAAGTAACGTTGCACTAACGATGCATTGATGATAAGCGATAATGGTTCGACATCACAGTTCAAACTATCTAACGAAGATGAGGACTGAGTGATTCTTAAAATCTAAATCCAAAAAATAGTCAACGGAAATCACGGTTTACGCCTAGTTAGAAGAAAACAGCACCCAGTACATATAGACTCTAGACTAGAACTAGGACTAGGACTAGTGAGCAGTCAAGGACCGAGAAGATTCTACTCGCCGCCCCGTCGACAGCTGTACGTGCACAGCGCTCAATAGGCACAGCGTAAACGTTTAGTATGCAATACATACCCCTGCTGCCAGAACTTGAAGAAAGTCCAGACGAAAGTCCAGACTCCAAGGTCTAGCGTTGCCGCTAGATCTAGGCCCTTGTCCTGCAGGCCCTGTTGTTTCTGTGCTGAATTTTGCAGGTAAGGTATCTGCTTTATGGATTTTCAATGTTTTTGTAGTCGAGATAAATCTCATGGTGGTCGTATTAACACCATGGACTAACTTAGATCTAGTTTTAGTAGGACCCATACCTCGGAAGAGTGGCCTGACCACGTAGATACAAACAGTGCCGCCGCTTCGCGATCCAAGCGCTGGTGTAACGCTAGGCATAGAGCTAGAGTATTTCCGTATTACTATCCATGTAGATATCTCAAAATTCACTTAACCAAATTGCACCAAAATCACAAGAAATATTTTATGACTCATGTCCACTTGCTCACGCTAATTGGAACCAAATCGCAAGTCGGGAAGCATAAGTGAAGTTGTCGACTTTCCTGTCGTCGCTAAAAACAATCTGCTCTGTAGGACTAAACAAGAGTGATCGCGGCGTAGTAGCCCTACGGTTTGCGCACGCACAGACTGACGTTAGCCATCTAATATCATGAGACAAATCTTTCAAGTAATCGGGAGCAAAAAATCAATTTATAAATTATTTGAGCTTAGTTGAATGAAAAATAAAGTTCGTAAATCACACAAAGCGCCAAAATCATGACATTTTTTAGTTAAGTTCCCGCGTAAATTCCCCGTTCGCACAGTACTAGTCGGCTAACTTCAGCTCTAGATTGTGCATGTTGTGTTTACCAAGATCTCTCGCGAAGAGTGAGTTTTTTTTTTGTGACAACTTGAAAGTCGGCGTCAATATTGATACTTCTCGATTACCGATTTTGTTCAAATATAATACAGTATTTTGAAGTATGCTTAGAAGTATATCCAGTAATTTTGGTGTGATTTGGTTCAGCGAAATTTGAGACAGCTGCATGGATAGGACAGTACACAAGTGCCGCCTGCCAGCTAAATTGGGCCTAAGCGTCGTCTGCTACTTGGCACGATTTAACGCACGCGTATGCGAGGGCTTGTAATCAGAGATATATTTGGCACCTGTGACATCACAACATCCGGGCTCGTCAGCTCATTAGCATAATTCTCGCCAAAAAAGTTCCATTTTCAACATGAAGTTACGGGCTAAATCGTTATGAAATTTTGATTCTGTTTGCACCTCTGCTGGGTCTTTTAGAATTAAAAGAACAACATATACAAAAATAAAAAACCGGTACAATGCCCTTTTAAAGCTTAGAGTCTGCTCTTTCAGAATCTGCCCTTAACTAAAAATCCATGTCTGGCGACTTTTGTTGGTTTTGTGGTGGAGGGTCACAATTGGCCTATAGTACAATGAATTGACAATGTGTGATGACAGTTTCACATAATTGACAAAATATCAGAATGACAGATTTGTCACAAATGTGTTGAATGTTCACTTCCCTTGAACTAGGTTTAATTGGATGAATGGCTATATCGTCTAAGAGTGCAGGTATTTTGGGATGTGAGGATTTTACTTGACGTTTGATCCTTTTATAAGTTTAAGGAAGAAGTGATATTTAACACTTTCACTTGACCTTTGACCTTTTGACCAAAAAAAAAAACTTCAAAGAGACTGTCTATTATAGTAGAGCAGATAAGCCGAAAAATTGTGCAAAATTTGACTAAAGCATGAAACTTTCACCCGTGTTAGTACATGTTATAGGATTCATTTTTAGATCGGGAGGTAAGTCTGAATTGACCTCTGATGACCTCCAAAGGTCAATGACCTCAAAATGTGATAAAAATTGATATTTTGCGTCATTGAGTAATGTTAAATATGGTAATGATGTACTAACAACTCATTTTTGTTACAGTGGAATTGTCTTCATGTTCCATAGAACCCTGACAGGTTTCTACCTTTGACCTCTGATGACCTCCAGAGGTCAATGACCTCGAAATTTGATAAAAATTTATATTTTGCGTCATTGATTAATGTTAAATATGGTAATGATGTACTAAAAACTCATTTTTGTTACAGTGGAATTGTCTTCATGTTCCATAGAACCTTGACAGGTTTCTACCTTTGACCTCTGATGACCTCCAGAGGTCAATGACCTCAAAATTTGATAAGAATTGATATTTTGCGTCATTGATTAATGTTAAATGATATGGTAATGATGTACTAAAAATTCATTTTTGTTACAGCGGAATTGTCTTTATGTTCCATAGATCCTTGACAGGTTTCTACCTTTGACCTCTAATGACCTCCAGAGGTCAATTATTAACCTCAAATTATCAGAATTTTGATATTTGGTGCAATTTGTTGATGATAAACATAACGATGTCCTACAAATTCATTTGTGTTACAACTGAATCGTTTTCCTATTCCTCAGATCAAGGGAAATTATTTACATGTCTCTGCCTTTGACCTTCGAGGACTGTGACAAGTCAATGACCTCAAAATATCAAAATATCGATATTTCATGTATATTCATTGGTTAACTGTATACCTGGTGTGTAATCATGCATTATGCTATTAGCATTTAAACTACATCGTACAAGAAGTGTCTTCTCATTCCACAGAACATTGGTCATTACCCTGTGTATATCCAACTTTGACCTCTAAGGACAATGTGAGGTCAGACTTTTAGAATATCACTAACATTTGTGTAGGATTGCAAATATTGGTGTTTGGCTTCATTGGTTTAATCCTAAATGTTTAATCATGTACAAATCATGCCTTGACGTTATAATCAAAGTATGTATGCACATTCCACAAAGCATAGGTTCATAGTAACAGGTCTCAGGAATGTGAGCGATCAATTACTTCAGAAATGAAGCTTACATGTCTTCAGTAATGGCAGTGACCTCAAATATAATATTTATGTTTGGGTTAGTTATGCAGACTAGCGTGTATGAAATTATGTGCAACATTATCCAATTTGCACTGGACAAAATTTGTACGCTTAAACATGGAAGATGGGGAGAGGAGTGCCATATTTTGGGTTGATGCTTAATAGTTTGTGAACAGGCATATGGCAAAGGCCCTTGAACTGGATGAAAGGGTGACAGATGCTAACCAGAAAACAACAGGCCCACCTCATCAGATGTACGTCACGAGTCAAACAACCTGAGTCGTACAGCCCATGAGTTACGCAGCCCACGAGTCACACATCCCGTAACCTAAATACTATACTAGTAGATGAACAAGGTCAATGAGCTCGACATCAAATATAATAGGCCCACAAGCTGTGCGGTCCGCGAGCTCGACACTCGAGGAAAACAAGGCCCACGAGATTAGTATATGTATTACATCAGAAATCTTAATCTATTCAGTGTAGGTCTTGTGGACCTCCCCCTATACACCCCCCCCCCCCCCCCCTCCATGTGTCGGACTCTTATGGGCCTGGTTTGCCTAAGTGTCAAGTTCATGGGCAATGCTACCTAGTTTCGAGCTGGCGGGCCTGTGTTGGTCAGTGTCAAGCTCGTGGGCTGTATGGTTTCGGTGAATGACTCATGGTCCTGGAGCATACAGTGACGTCATGGACCATCTGGAAAGCGACATACTGTGAGGCATAACATGCATTCCACATGAAGCAACCCTGTGTCTTGCAACTTGCTATTGTCATCCAATTAAGTTTGGGTCATTACGTCAGGAAATTTTGGGCATTTTTTCAATGACCTGTTTAGGAACCTCAATTCCAAATAGGAGTGGAACTACTATTTACTCTAATTGTCATCTTTATGCTCGATACTCCTTAACACTTGGGCCTGGCCAAGAGTTGTGCCCCCATGCCCAAATATTGGTTGTTTCCAATATGCCGCCATCCGGTTTGCATCTGATGTGTGAATCAGGGTACGCTGGCAGCGGGTAATATCACCTGCATGATCCGGTTAAAGGGAAGGTACAGTTTTGGTGGAGATGAGAATTTGGCTTTTAACTTTTTGCGAGATACCAAGAAAACACTTATGATATAGTACAGAACATACCATTTTAAGAGGAATTCAAAGTTTATTTGATGAAAATCGGGTTTGGAATGACTGAAACATCCAAAAACAAAGTAAAACAAAGCGATCGTAATAAAGTGTGGGTCCCACACTTTATTAGAATCGCTGTTTTTTGATATCTCAGCCATTTCAAGACCAATTTTCATCAAATAAACGTTGAATTCCTCATAGAACTACATGCCCTTTCACATTTTATAAGAGGTTTCTCATTATCTCATCAAAACATTTTAGAAACCTGAAATTAGGTCTCAACCATAACTGTATGATCCCTTTTAAGACTCTCTGCCAGCAAGTGATGATTCAGTGTAACCTGCTGAAATTGGTCTAGATCTATACCCTCGATCTCTTTCAAGACAGGGCAGCATCTGCGTCTTCAGTGAAGCACGCGATCGGCACACAGATCTCCTCCACGACTAAACCGGATAGACATCCTGAGGTCAGACCAGCGTTCTTATAGGTGCACAGCCACTGTGTGCGATCATCAGAGTCTTCCAATGGCAATATCTAAACAGTTTGGGTGAAGGCAAGCTTGTCTCTATGATGGGTGCATTGCACATAGAGTACAGGATGCACGAGATGATAAGAAAGCTTCTTTGACTCGCGGGATAGGCTACAAGCCTTTCTCAGGCAGAGGTTCTGAATTATCGGGTCGTGCTCAGTCTGCACACAGTGAGCTGAACACCATAGCAAGTATATGTGTGTAATGATTGTGTGTAATGATATGGAAAAAATGAATGGAAAAATCAAAGTACATGTTTATGTATTCTACGTGGAATCTGTTCCTGTCTGTCGTCTTGGAAGAAATGCATCAATCTTGCAATGTTGTTGTTTACTATTTTCCCTCTCCATCACGAGTATATAATTATGGAACGTGCTGATCAAAGTTTTTGTGATGTCGGAAAATGCGGGGCTGTATTGCAGGTGGCCTATTGAAGGTGGCCTTCAATTTGTTTTTCACAGTATATTGGCATGTTTAACAGACTGTAAATCACCAAGATGCCTCTTGAAATGTTTTGAAAAACTTCTGCTTGATTTTACATGAGCGGATGATTATCAGCTGTCTTTCTGCTTTTTCATCTTGTGTGAAACAAAGTATTGTTTCTCTTCAAAAGATAGCGTGTCAATTAATCTGCACTTACTGTTGGTGCTCTATCGGCCCCATAGACATCCGTAGGCGTTGTGGTGTCGAGCGGGATCTGAACATCTCTCATGAAGCGAGACTTCTCTTTTCTTTTCTTTTCTCCACTAACAATGTGAAACAAAGATATCCGTAGGCGTTGTGGTATGAAGACGTGGTAGAGCGAGACTTCTCTTCTCTTTTCTTTTCTTTTCCCCACTAACAAACAAGTTTAGCAGGAAACATAGAAGCATTCGCACGTACTGTTTACATTTCCCATCACATGCTTTTAACATCGGAATTTTCATGTACACATTTTGCCTGGAAAAGAATTGCCAAAAACTTTTCAACACAATACATGTTCAAAAGAAGCCATTTGGTTCATATATAATTTACTCGACAGAGTGATTTATAGGGGCCTACTTATCACTGTCCACGTACTCGAACAGTTTTCGCTAAAGATACAAGTATGTTTACAAGACTGCAAACAGTAGAATGATTTGCCCAGTAACATATCAGACTACTACATCTCTTGAAATGTCTTCAAACGTAAATGAAAGTCATTCCTCTTAAATGATTACTCTCTGTCGACGAATGAGGTCCTCGTCTGCATGTCATTGTCGATCTCATCAGTGTGACTGGGCCGTCCGTTGAGCGGTCTGCCTACTGAGAGCGTGACGGCAGACCGCTCAACGGACGGCCCAGTCACACTCTCAGTAGGCCTATTCTCTTCGTCACCATCACTCTCCACTTTGTATCAATCTGACAGGGCGCTTCAACATCTCCATCTCCGATGACACCACTTGACTATTTGGAGTTTGTAATTGCACTCCAAATTGGCGTAAACTAAAGTTTTGCTCCTCATATTCGTTTCTGTGAAAATTCAATTTTCTATGATTCATCTCTTTTTCTGATTAACTCGCCTACTGTCTTTTAGTTTCTTCATTCACTTGTTCTCTGTAACCACTGGTAAAGACTTTATTGTTTCTTGGATATCAAAATGATAAACCAAATGAATATTAGTGTCCTTAATGCAACAAGCGTCATCGTTGTTCTGGGTCATTATCCATGAATTTTTCTTTGGAGTTCCTGTTTGACCCACTCCACTAAACAATAAATGCTAAAATAGAGGGATAAATTCTGACAGGAGGGCCACCTTTTAGCTCAGAGGGTCATTTATGTTTGGGGATCAGAGGGCAAAAACACGTCATCACGTCATTCTCCGTAATTTGGCGTGGGGCTTTGGGGATGGAGAGTGCTGACCACTAGCGGGGAAAGTAGCCAACATCAAACTTATAAATTCTTATGACCATAGACTTTTCGTGGAAGAGGTGGTTCTGACCAAAAAAAAAAAAAAAAAAAAAAAAAAAGAAAGGAAATAGTTGGAAGGAAGATAAACGGTTTCATAAACTCAAGAAGGGGAAAAGACTGAGCATATGACCTCACAGGGTGTCTAGGAAAACGACTGCAGTGTTCTGTTTTCTTTTACTCTCTATCCTATTCTATTCTATTCTATTCTATTCTATTCTATTCTATTCTTTATCATAAACATGTGTTAGTAGCCATCTGGGCTACAATTGTGTTTGTTTTATACATCCTGTAAAGGTCACCTGAGGTCAAAGGTAGAGCCCTATCTGTGCTCTTTGGAATAATGAAGACAATGTGTGCTTGTTTTGTACATCTTAACCCGTTGAGGACGAGTCCCGAGTATACTCGGGCAGGTGTCTATGGGAAATGCGTGTTGTAGCAAAATCAGTCCGTCCTCAACGGGTTAACCATGTTTATCATTAACTAATGACATTACAGATCATTATTATGATATTTCGAGGTCATTGACCTCTAAAAGGTCACCAGAGGTCAGAGATAGAAACCTGTCTTTGCTCTTTGGAATATGAAGACAGTTTCATTGCAAAACAGATATGCTTGTTTTGCACATCTTAACCATGTTTATCATTAACTAATAACAACACAGATCAATATTATGGTATTTTGAGGTCATTGACCTCTAAAGGTCATCAGAGGTCAAAGGTAGAAACCTGTCAATGCCCTGTGGAATCAGAAGATTTGTAGTACAAATGCATATTTAGTGCAGCGTAACCAAGATCTAAGCCTATCATTCACAAATGCCTCCAAACATCAATCTTCTGATATTTAAAGTTCATTGACCTCTGGAGGTCATCAGAGGTCAAATCAGACTTACCTCCCGATCTTAAAATGAATCTTATGGTATGTACAAACACTGGTGAAAGTTTCATACTTTAGTCAAATTTTGCACAATTCTCATGATTTTGAGGACTTAACCGCTCTACTATTAGATAATACATGCATACACTAAGTTTCCAGAAAAATCCTGAAGGCATTGCATAGATAAGAGAGAAATAGTGAAATTTTGAGGAGTTGACCTTGACCTTTAACCCCTGACCTTTGAACCATGGCCCCTAAATTACCTAGATAATCACTGCCAGTCAGTACATGTGTATGTACTAAGTTCCATAAAGATACCTCGAACCATTTGTGAGATATGGAGAGAAAAAAGTGAAATGTTAACATTTTCACTTGACCTTTGACCTCAAGATCCCAAACTCTCTCTGGAAAATCTTTGGTTGGTAGTTCATGTATGCACTAAGTTTCAAGAAAATACCTGTAGACATTGCATAGATATGGGGCAAATAGTGAAATTTTGAGCATTTGACCGTGACCTTTTGACCTTTGACCTTAAGCATGTGCGCCCAAAAGTTGATAGGCACAACTTCGCCCACTCATACATACACATGGTAAATTTCATTAGGATACCTCAAACGGTTTTTTAGTTACACTGTCCACAAAATTGATTGTGGACGGAAGGACGGACAGACAGATGGAAGGACGGACGGACAGACGGACAACCCAAAGACATAATGCCTCCGGCGACCCTTCGTGGCGGAGGCATAAAAAAAAGGAAAGAAAATAGCATTCTGTTCCAAACTGCCACAAAGCCAGAGAAATATCCTTGACAAGTGACATTTTGGTGTCTGAATAAAGGGCTTTGGGTAGCATTTTCATCAATGTACCCATCATGTCTATTACAAGAAGCCACAAAATTTCACCAATTTGAATAATAATGCAGTACCCTTTGCATGCTATATGGATTAGAACCAGTACTGGCTGTTGGGCGGAAGCTCGGTGGTCCAGTGGATAAGACGCCTGTCCAGTGATGTGGAGGTCATTGGTTCAAATCCTGCCCGAATATGTATGCCCATGATTTCTTTTATATCATGGCTACTACTTGAACACTGATGAATTCAGTCCTTATTTATGTTGATGTAGGGCAATTTGTCTATCAGTTGCATTAAAAAAAAAAAAGAAAATTGATGCAAGAATTTCATCAATTTGAATAAGAAATCATAGTGTTCATTTTGCAGGCTTTGTTGAATGTTCTCTCTCCAGATATGAGGGGCTATAAATGTTTCAGTAGGGTACATTGAGCAGCCTTGTAGTTGACATGTAAAAATGGCCTAACATCTTGTTGTCCCTAAAATTGTCATTTATTTGCTATTCAGCATTGTACCTTTGCAGGTTGCTTTGTCACATTCCTTGTGTGCACTCTTCCGTACTCATTCTATGCCACATCTCATTAAACTTTGAATCAAAGGAAAAAAATCTAGCCACCCATTACTTTTGGTAACAATGCCCTCGTTGTTTTTTACTACTGAAGAGCGATGTCCCCATTGTTCTAGCTCTTCATTAGAGCATTATAGATGGGTAGATGTTTGTAGAAGGGCAGAAAAAATTACTAGTGTAACATATTCCAGTACAGTATGACTCGGAAGACAAAACCTATGGAGGATACTTTGGTTTCAGCAGCACCTCACTGCCACATGACGTCAATTTTTGTGTGGCTCTTCCAGCCTCTTTTCTCCATCAACTTCGTTTAAATTTACGAGTGAGGTGTATCAAAGAACAATTTTGATGCCTATTGTTTCTTGATGAAAGCTCTGACAGTTCTGCCGTATTTATACATGTAGGCATAAAGGGTTCATTTTGACACGCCTGCGTGTGTGTACAAGTGAGGCTATATTACTGTTTGTTGGTTTGTTTGTTTGTTTTTTTTTTCATCTAGTGCATAAGAGAATTCAGATCAGTCCATGGGATGAATTTGCATTACTGGGTAGCAATAATTTCTATTTTCCCTGAATTAGTGACTTTCATATTCTTGTTATACTCTAATCCCAGTATCATGACCATGGACAGCATGATACCCTTTGGTATATTAGAAAAAGTATCCACCTGTGCTAAGACCACACTCTCTCCAAAACATGGTTTATTTCTGCAAGGTCATATTTGAAGTTTATTCAGAATGTGCACAGTATATATAACATTTACAATTTGTACACAAAGGTTTGTTTGTGTTGGGCATTTGTCATCAAGGATCTGTGGACCTTAGCTAGACAAGTTTTTAGAATTATTGTTCGTAAAGAACACTGTATCGTGTATGTTTTGTGTATTTATATTCAGGTATTTCAATTTTTCAGGAAAACAACCGTATGTCGGTGCCTCAAATATCAGACCTTTTTATATATGATAGAAAGAAAAGAATACCTTCTTATTACAAGTAATGGTACTTCTCCTTTGAACTTACTTTAGTTGAAGAGTTATTACATTGGTACAACTGTAAAGAAATAGAACTATGACTGCATGTATTCCTTCATGTTTGCCCCATTTCAAAGAAGGCAATTTAATCAGTGGCCAAGACAGAAACCTTTCTCTTCTGGCAGTTCAGAGCTTTCAAAAAACTTCTAGAGTCAGTTTCACTGTACACATGTATGTGTAGCATTTATGTTCTTGGGGGAAGGGGGAGGGGGAAGAGACACATGATATCATGATATAAGTTCAATTCAATTCAATGTTTTATTTCATTTTTCGACAAAAAAGATATGAACATCACTTTTTTGATAACAGAAATTAAGGTGCATAAAGTATAACATGAAAGAATGTATATGATTGTACCACCTTATATTGTATCAACCCCCCCCCCCCATCTTACATTAACATGATAATATTTGTGTCCAATAGTATTTTTGCTTTAAGTCACTGAGGATCCTACTTTCAGAGTGAACACATTGATGAATAATATCATTCATGGAGATGTGACTGTTCAGAATGTAAACTCTGTGCCAGGTATCTCACTGTTTCTTTATGTGACCCATGTATGGTATCATAATCATGTTTGTGAAATGCCTACCCTGTAAAGAAAAAAAAAATGATTGTGTGATCATAGAGTTAATGCTGATCAAGGGGATTTATAACCTTTGTTACCAGAGATATGCAGTGATAGTGACCTTTGAATCCTAATCAGATATTTCAAACAAAGCCAGTCGAGATGTTCATTGTATGTTATGGCTAGAGTTTCAGTGTTGTATCAAATAGCTTTGCATTTTTCAGCCCAAGTAGTGATTAACCAAGGTAAAAGTTGTCTTCAATGATAAAACTTCACAGTAAGGGAGGAATGATGGAATATATGAAAATCAGATGCTCCTAGGCATCATATATTATATCAGGCAAAATATGAATGTGTTTTTCTCTCTATTTGTTCATATAAGATTTTGCTCATGTTTGTTCACTGCTCTGTTTCTCCAAATCACTTTTTCTTTTACTAAAAATGATTTATCTGGTGGTATTGACTTAAAGGGAAAAGAATGTGACATCAGAAGTAGTGTGGATATGCATTGCAGGAAAATGCAGATATTAGGAAAATAAAAGCAAAAGCAAAAACCCAAACACATTGTGTAAGTATCTACTCCTGCACTATGTTTGTCATCTGAAACTGATGCTCTTTATTAGAAGTGACTGCATTATATTTGATCAGACCACACGTTTGTGTTCATTTGTTTGTTTGTTTGTTTGTTTCTCCATATTTCTCTAGCAAGGGGGTCTGGGTCCCATGAAGATCCCGTTGCTGTCAGACATGAACAAGAAGGTTGCTGAGGACTACGGTGTGCTGCTGAAGGATGCTGGGATAGCCCTCAGGTACATCATTTCATTTGTCTGGGACAGTCAAGTTTTGCATTCTAAGGTAGAAACTTCTCCAAAACTTCTGGCCAAACTTCTCGCAAAGCTTCCAACTCACACTAAGGAAATTTCCCAAATACCAGCAAATCTTCTCCAAGTTTGTGCAGGCTGAGCACTCCCAACTGACTGAAACTTTGCAAATTTTGTCACATGACCAGTCCACCTCCTTCTACGGGCAGTGCCTCAGAAGTGTGTGGTCGTTGGGATGTAGGCCTATGTGTGTGCACTGTTATGTCACAATCATTAGCTGTCAGATGGCGCCCTTTCTTCTATGTTGCCCATACGCACCAGTGACCAAAACTTTGAAAACTGAGGCTTCACAGATTTTGGCCACCGGTGTTAATGGACGAGCAAACATTACAAAGACTTCTCGAAGTTTTAAAAACTTTGCTATGTTTTGCCAGTGTGACTGCAGCTAGACTGGCAGAATTGAAAGCTCCATTGTGCATTTGTCATCAAGACCAAGGTAGAATCAACTCAAGCCAATGGATAAAGACTTTCATTGCAGATAGAAGAGTACCACTATAGCCACTTAGTATAGACTGGAATGAATAAAATTCTGCCGTAAGATGCTGTCAGATCAACATTTCCAAAGCACATTGTTTTCATTGCTTAAACAATACTCAACATTGGTTTAACTGTACACACTTTTCCATCAAATCATTTTACTATGATAAAACTTTAGAATTCATCTGAAGAAAGAAATTAATGCAGTTCATGACAAAATGTGGCCATAGGAAAAGAAAGCACATCCTTAAAAAAAAGTCTGAGAAGCCTTTGACTTGTTATGAAAACTATATTAATAAAATGAGAAAGGAAAAGCTTTCATTTCATAGTTTGATTTTTTTTTTTTCAAAATTCGGAATGAAATGATTTGGAACATACAGGAAATTACACGTTTAAATTCCCAAGATTTGCATACTCAGTCTGTAAGTAGACTGTATGAGTGCAAGTTCTTTGTAGTGAATACCAAATACTGAGTATCCTGGCAAAGGAGCTATACTTTAAAATGATAGTGTGTTCAAATTTCTTAGATGCCATGTGACAATAACAATGAAGATACAATGTACAATACAAGATTTGAATCATTTTATATGAGAAACTTCCTAAGTATTTGGAATGCAGATGGGGGATCACAACATGCTTGTGTGCATAAGCCAAATACCTTGTGACCTCTTGACCTCTTGACCTCTTGGACTCGATCCTGTTGCAGGGGGCTGTTCCTCATTGACCCGGAGGGAATCGTCCGTCACCTGAGTATCAACGATCTCCCTGTTGGGCGGTCAGTGGACGAAACGCTACGTCTGGTCAAAGCCTTCCAGTTTGTGGCTGAGCACGGTGAGGTCTGCCCGGCTGGCTGGACACCAGACTCTGACACGGTGAGTGACCATCAGGTGTGGTATAATATGTGACCCTGCATCACAAAACCATCAAAAAGTCGCCAGACATGGATTTCTAGGTAAGAGCAGATTCTGAAAGCACAGACTTTTAAGCTTTAAAATGATGTATAACTCAATACAAATGGACTCTCCTTACCTATCCTAATATTGGAAAAAAAGCACACACTGTGGAAAGTGTGAACTGAGAAAAGAGGCTCTGAAGAACAGAGTCTATTCAAGTGCTTAATCTTTACCAAACCGTGCTAGCTGTGCAATGAATGGAACAAAAAACAGGATGCTAACCTCAGGAGCAACAACAATGAAGGGATTATCAGATTAAGCTGAAATTGAGCATGCTTTATTAACACATTCTGTAAATAATAAATGCCAACTTTCAATGCAGTAGTGTCATCCATTCCAAAGTTATTGGAGTTGAAAGTGAAGAGTAAGGACAGGGTTTTTCAGAAATGAAAAGAGGACTTCATGAGAAACACCTAATCACACTATTTCACCAAAAAGTGTTCGAGAAAAACTGCTAAAAACACAAGTTTCTGTTCGTTTTATAATCCAAACTTTAGTATCATGTAGAAGAAGACTAGCTCTTTCAGAAAATATGAAAACCTCCAGATTGGCTGGGTTGACCAATTTCACCTTTTTTTCAGTCCTAAGACAAAATCAGTGTGTGCGACTTTTTGTTCGTTTTGTGATGCACCGTCACATACACTTTTTATGCCTCCGCCACGAAGTGGTGCTGGAGGCATTATGTTTTCGTCTGTACGTACGTACATCCGTACGTACGTCCATACGTCCGACCACTTTCGTTTACGCGATAACTTGAGTAATATTTACTGGAATTTTACCAAACTTGGTCCAAGTATGAAGTTTGATGGGGCAATTATTTGATTAGATTTTGGGTGAAATCGGCTAAAGGTCAAAGGTCAAGGTCAAATCATGAAATTGTATCCGTTTACGCGATAACTCAAGTCTGGATAGAGCAAATTTCACCAAACTTTGTTGGAGGATGATGTATGATGGGACAATTACTTGATTAGTTTTTCGGTGAAATCGGACAGAGGTCAAAGGTCAAAGATCAAGGTCAAATCCTAATATTTATCTGTTTACGTGATAACTCAAAACTGGATGAAGCATCTTTCACCAAACTTGGTCCAAGGATGATGTATGATAGGACAATTAGTTGAGTAGATTTTAGTGACATTGGCAAGAGGTCAAAGGTCAAAAGGTCAAGGTTAAATGCTACAAATGCTGCAATTTCCCCCATATCTATGCAATGCCCAAAGGTATCTTCTTGAAACTTGGTGTGGACATGTACTACTGCGTAAAGATTCTCCAGAGAGTTTCATGTCATGAGGTCAAAAGGTCAAAAGTTAGGTGAAAATGTCGCAATATCACTTTTCTCGCAAA